>NC_061099.1:28267691-28287691 GCF_015104395.2 Macrobrachium nipponense | reverse complement strand
ATGGTTTTATCAAACGCTATAATTTTTTACGATATATTATATAAATATATAATATATTATATAATATATATAGAATAATAATATATATTATCTAATAGATAATTATATATATCTATAATATGAAATCAGCAATAAGTCACCCAAACAGCACGTGACAAATATGTACGTAAATAGCCACATGAAAGGTGAAGAATCAAAGACCAGGTACCAAGCGCTTGGTCCTGGTCTTTGACTCTTCACCTTTCATGTATACTATATATATATATATATATATATATATATATATATATATATATATATATATATATATATATACTATATATATATATATATATATGTGTGTTACGACCTTATTTACGGCCGTAATTTCAAGGGTTCTTGTCTCTACTCAGAATTTGCGGTCAGTAGAAATGTAAACACAGCAACTCAGGAACAATAGAACAAAAACACCTCAACAAAAGTTACAATATTTATTTACACAAGAAAAAGGTAGCGGTTGGCAAAATTAATAATCAAAATTAATATATATATCAAGGGAAAAACCAACCTTAAGATCTTTAAAAGATCACCTATAACTAAACTAAACCCTAAACCAAGAAATAGGAAATAATAAATATGAAACTTCAGGCAGGTACCTTCCAAATAACTGGCCAGACAAAACTAACCTAAGAAAATAAGTAAGGCAGAAGGAAGCAAGAGAAAATAAGAGGGAAACTTAATAATACTCCTACCTAACACATACAGACTAAATTATACTCAAAACTTAAATTAGTGAATAGAATATATTGAAGAATAATTATAATAAGTAGATAAATAATAAATTATGAAAATAATCTTACAAACTGATTCAACCACAATAGGCTTAGTAGACCGTCTCTTCAGGCCATACAAGGTCCAGAAGACCGTACTGCAACAGGGGCGTGCAAATCTACAGGTACTCAGCGATTCACGATCGTCTTAAATAGCTATAAAACATCTCATACCTGTAGAAAGCCGCCCTACTTGTCTCCACGAGTTCCAAGAACTCACTGACGCTGATGAGCAGGTCAACTGGGTCAAGCTGCAATGCCAGCAGGCAATCCAAAATAACACTGGAATACTAAGGGTGGTAGCCTCCGAGAATCCGGGACGTCAACGGATCTCGCACGCCACAAACTGCACCGTTCCCAGTAGATACGGGCCAACTCGCTCGGAATCCTTCCGAAGAACGAGGGAAGGGGCGTGGCTGACGAATGCCGCGGGTGACAGACACCAGCGACCACACACAAGGCAGCGAAGGATTGAAGAAGCCGTGATCCAAATCTCCATACAAAACTGCATAAGTGACCATATATATGGTGCTAAGCGTCAGGATGTGAGGAGGAACTCGAACTAACTCTGTCACGAATCACCACCCTTACGATCAAGCCTTCCACTCGAGTCAACACAGCTCATAGGAGAGAAAAACAACGATCGTTAATACGGCACTTCAATGGTTCACTAATACCGGGGGAGAAGGCGGTAAACAAAGCAAAACTGCGAAGTCATATGACTCCCTTACAGAGTTCATCGAACTAATAAACGATACTAACTTGTTAAAATTAACCTAAAATAAGATCAAAAGGTTGGACAACTATTAACAAATTATAATTAACAAATTATTAATTTACTTTAATCTAATACCTTTCTCCCCCTACAAAAAAAATTTTAATCAAATAGAGTAAAATTTTTTATACAACCTAAAGAATCAATTAAATCTTAAATAGCATCAATCTTAAAAGTAAAGATAACCTTATGTAAACATGCATAGAATTATCTAATAAAGCACACACAATTGTGCATTACACATTCTGAAATAAAAAGGTCGGCATTAAATATACCTCAATTAAACATACCAATATATAAACAGTCTAATTAATACAAAGCCTGAAATAAAATAAAAATTAATCGAACATAATTCTAAAGCGAAGAACAAAATGTACTAAATCACAGAAAAATGATAAAGTTCTGAAATTCCAAAAGTTCTTGCTAAAAATTAAAGATATAAATGGCACAAAGACCCACCTATCAGCTAATAAGAAAACTATTACTAATATAGAACTGAATATTTCTTACCCTAATACTTAAACTAAAAACAACACTGGCAAAAAAAAAACAGAATTATCATATAAATAAACGAAACAACCGAACAACGTCGGAACAAACCATAAAGTTAGCACTTGCTTTCACTCTAAATGAACACAAAGAGAAACGAGCAGGGCGAAAGAGGCAGGGAAAGACCAAGCAAAAATTAACACTTTACATCCTAGACAAGGTGTCCGGGATCTTATTATCAGATCCTTTAATATGTTTAATTACCAAGTTGAGCTCTTGCAGCTGCAAGGCCCAACGTAAAATCCTTTGGTTAGACCCTTTCATCCGTTCAATAAACACTAACGGATTATGATCCGTCCATACCACTAGGAAAAGAAAGATTAGTTAAGTATGGTTTAAAATGAGATATGGTACGGATCAGGGCGAGAGCCTCTTTCTCAATAGTTGAATACTTACGCTCTGCCGTTAACAACTTTTTGCTGTAGTAGGATATTGGGTACACCTCCTCGTCCTCACCCTTTTGAAAGAGAACGCCTCCAATGCCTACATCGCTAGCGTCAACAGCAATTATAAAGGGAGCTTGAAAATTCGGAGAAATCAAAATAGGTTTAGACATAAGAATAGTCTTAATTTTAATGAATGCTTCTTCACACTCGCTAGTCCAAATAAATTTCCTATTTTTTAGCAAAAGATCATTCAAGGGACGAGCAATGTCAGAAAAGTTCCTAACGAACCTCCTATAGTATCCCGTCATACCTAGCACCCTTCGAACTTCTCGGACATTGCACGGTCTCTTTAGATTAGTTATAGCCTCGACATTAGCCTGTTTCGGGGCTATATGACCCAGACCAACCTCATGACCCAGATACACAACTGTGGCCTTACCAAATTCGCATTTAGCGAGGTTAATGACTAAACCCGCAGCACGGAGAGCTTCAAAAACATTACGTAACCTGAGTAAATGAGTTTTCCAATCATTACTGTGGACAACAAGATCATCTATGTAGATCTCGGTACCTTCTAATCCACAGACCACACGGTTCATTAATCTTTGAAAAGTACAAGCAGCATTCCTCATCCCAAAAGGCATGACCTTGCATTCATACAAGCCGAATGGGGTGACAAATGCTGAAATTTCTCTTGCTCGATCGACAAAGAACTTGCAGTAGCCCTTGAGCAAATCCAACTTTGTAATATACTTTTGCTGAACCAATGCGGTCTATGCAGTCGTCATTCTTGGAAGAGGAAAGGAATCATTTTTTAGTATGGGTATTAACTTTACGATAGTCACACATCCGATACTGTCCATCGGATTTCTTCACCAATACTATAGGGGAGCTCCAAGGACTAACAGAAGGTTGTATTAAATCATGCTTCAGCTATATTCTATTTTCCTTATTGACTATATCCATTTTAGTGGGATTTAGTCTATAAGGACTTTGTTTAATTGGTGAAGCTTCTCCTACTACCACATCATGTTCAATTAAACTGGTCAATCCGGGAGAATCTCTAACCAAATCTGAAAAAGAACGAATTAAGCCTTCCATTTCCCTTCTTTGATTTAGATCAAGATGCTTCAGATGCTCATCTAACCCATTCAAACATTGCACATTCTTGGATAGAGCATCTGAAGGTACTTGATTAATTATTTCCTCAGACCCATCAGGAAGCACCCTGCCACCAAAGAAACCGATTCATACCCTGTTTCCAAAGGATCAGATCTACTAGACACATAAGGTTTCAGTCTGTTAATGTGAAAAATTCGACACTTTCGTTTGGTCCCGGGAGCTTCTATTTCATAATTAAGATCGGATACCTTCCTCAACACCTTCCAAGGCCCCTTATACCTTGGTTCAAGGAAGTTATCCGAATCAGTACCCAACACCAAAACTAATTCCCCAGGCTCAAACGACCGTGCTCGAGTTTTCTTGTCATAATTAATCTTCATAGCAGCCTGAGAGCTAGCTAAATTTTCTCTAGCAAACTTCCAGGCGCTAGAAAGTTTTCCTCTAAGATTATCAACAAATTCACCCACGTTCGTCTCCTTTATTTGATCAGATTCCAAAACCTCATATAAAATTTCTAAAGGACCCCAGTATTTTATGTCAAAGACTAATTCAAGGAGCCACGCCCGTGGATGAATTTGGATGACTTCTAGAGCAAAGAGAGCAAAAGGAAGACCCTTATCCCATTCCTCTCCATGCTCATAACAAAATCTTCTTAAAATTGATTTAAGAGTTTGATGGAATCTTTCCACCACTCCTGACTCTCTGGATGGTAAGGAACACTAGTAGTGTGCAGAATGGCCAGATCTGCACACTTACTTCGAAATTCCTTACTAGTAAAATTAGTTCCACAATCAGTTTGTATCTTACGAGGGATTCCATACCTCGAAAAGAAATTACCAACTGGTCAAATACAGCCTTAGAATGACTTTCTTCATGGGAATGGCTTCAGGAATCGTGATGCCCGATCCATCACAGTCAGTAAATAGATAAAACCTGTTTTAGTTTTAGGCAGAGGGCCTACTATATCAACTACCAGCTCATTAAATGGTTCGCCAATAGCTGGTATGGGATATAAAGGTGCTTTTACAATTGTCTGATTAGGTTTGCCTACCACTTGGCACACAGGACATTCTTTCACATATTGTTTTACTGACGATTTCATTCCTGGCCACCAAAAACATTTAGCCAACCTACGGAACGTCTTCCAGACAACCAAAATGACCAGAGAATGAATCATCATGAGATAAATTTAATATTTGTCTCTGAAATTGAGAAGGCACCACTATTTGCTCAATACGGGACATTTGGGGATCATTAGCAACCAGGGGACGACTCACCCTATATAATATGCCCCTTTTTACCCAGAATCGAGGCTTCGTCAAGTCAGAAGTATCTCCTAAATCAAAATTAAACTCTCTCTTCTGGGCTTCAATAAAAGCTGCTCGATCCCAATCGGGAATTACATTATCACTACTTACTACACTACTTACTACAGACCCGGGTCTTCCTACATCTACGTCTACCTCTAAACTACTCAAATTTAACTCTTCATCATTATTTAATAAGTCTGCAACTCTTGCGGCAGCTCTAGTGGTAACTGCTACTGGACACTTATTGATTGACAATATTGGGAATAATTCCTGGCCATCATATTAATCATATCATTTCCTAATATGCCATCAATACCAGCTATAGGAAGACTCTCGACAACAGACAACTCTGTCTTTCCATAATACCCAGGGAATGACAACATTACCTCTGCTAAAGGAGCCAAAACTATTGTGTTCAGGAAACCTCCCAGAACAATAAAGTTCCCTGAATAATTCACCAAACCTTTTAAACTGCTTTCCAGCACTAACGACCGAGCAGACCCTGTATCTCTCAAAAACCTAACATCAATAATGACGGAATTATAAATTACTTTACCAGGCCATATGTATTTATCATATTTTAGTCATTCCTGTGGATTATTATTTCCATCTCCGGGCGTACTATTACCACCACTACCACTATTTGTTATTGGTAATTTTACGTCAGGAGATGCACTTGGCATTAAAGCCACAGGATTATTCCTTTGAAGATAATTTGTTCTGGCGTGACACTGAGCTTGGAAATGACCGGGTTTATTACACCAGAAACAAGTCTTCATATTACTATTTCTCGTTCCAGAACTACCTCCATTGGAAAATACACGAGTACTAGGTTTACTCGTGAATTTTCCATTCTTATTAACATGGAAATTATTCTGAACCACAGAATTCTTAGGCTTATTATTATCACCTCTTACTCCTTTATGAAAATTCGCTGACTTTACTACATTATTACCTATATCCTTGCTGGCGAAATTGCCTGAACCTGTTCTATGGGTCAAGACAAATTCGTCAGCCACTTGAGCTGCCTTACTTAAATTAGTGACCTTTACTTCCTCCAAATAAATTCTTAGTTCTTTGGAGCAAGATTTCTTAAACTCCTCCAAAAGCATGAGTTCTCTCAAGGAAGAAAAAGTGACAACTTGACGACTTTTCAACCAGTCGTCAAACTGTTCCTCCTTGAACCTGGCAAATTCTACATACGATAAGGAAGGATGTTTATTAAAATTCCTAAACTTTAACCTGTATGCCTCAGGGACCAAATCATAGGCTTTTAAAATTAGTGCCTTTACCTTGTGATAATCCCTGGCTATCCCTTCTTCCAAGGCATTATATACCCGGATTGCCTTGCCTACCAGTTTACACTGAATCAGCACTGTCCACATCTCTGGTGGCCAAGACAACCGAGCTGACACCCTTTCAAAGGCCTTGAAGAATTCCGGAACATTCCTTTCATCAAAAATGGGGACCAATTTTAATGCAGCCCCAATATTAAACCTATCAGGCTGACTACCTCGTGGGGTGCTAAATTGGTTAGGAGCCCCCTGTAACCTAGCCATTTCCAAATTAAGGTTGGCCATCTATATATTCGCATGCCCTCCTCCCACCCCTCATCGTTCTCTTAGACATGCTCCAATTTTCAACAACTCTATTTTTTTACAAATTAAATCATATTCCTGAATTTCCGTTGATTCAGAATTTACAGGCATTGTAGGCACTGCTGGCCCTAAATTCTCTACAGTCAAGAAAGGGTTTGTAGTTATATTTCCTCTTGGCACCAAATTGGCTGGACCTTCATAAATGAGTCCAGTCTGAGGAGGATCATCAAATAGAGAAAAACCTGCACCACCACTAATACCATTATCATCTACAACTAACCTATCATCATTTCCTAATTCACACCTTTATCACTAATGTTTTCCCGACTAATCCCTCAGCTTCAGCCAAACCTTGCACAACACTATTCTTCACCATTATTAACAACTTTCTCTTTGTATCCGTCATTTTGAACGGAATACCCAACCACCTAGCACAACTAACCAGATATTCCTTGCCTAGTATTGGTAAATGCCTAATACAGTCGGCAGACCCTAAGAACTCTGCAGGACTAAACTCAAAGTCTTCCAAATTATCCATAGTGGTAGGAGAGAAAGGTATTTCCAAAAATAAATACTATAACCCCCACTGAGGAGCGTTCCAAAGTCCCAATTACTGTGTACACCTGAGCGCAAATCCTGTCACGGTCGCCAGATTGTTACGACCTTATTTACGGCCGTAATTTCAAGGGTTCTTGTCTCTACTCAGAATTTGCGGTCAGTAGAAATGTAACACAGCAACTCAGGAACAATAGAACAAACACCTCAACAAAAGTTACAATATTTATTTACACAAGAAAAAGGTAGCGGTTGGCAAAATTAATAATCAAAATTAATATATATATCAAGGGAAAAACCAACCTTAAGATCTTTAAAAGATCACCTATAACTAAACTAAACCCTAAACCAAGAAATAGGAAATAATAAATATGAAACTTCAGGCAGGTACCTTCCAAATAACTGGCCAGACAAAACTAACCTAAGAAAATAAGTAAGGCAGAAGGAAGCAAGAGAAAATAAGAGGGAAACTTAATAATACTCCTACCTAACACATACAGACTAAATTATACTCAAAACTTAAATTAGTGAATAGAATATATTAAGAATAATTATAATAAGTAGATAAATAATAAATTATGAAAATAATCTTACAAACTGATTCAACACAATAGGCTTAGTAGACCGTCTCTTCAGGCCATACAAGGTCCAGAAGACCGTACTGCAAACAGGGGCGTGCAAATCTACAGGTACTCAGCGATTCACGATCGTCTTAAATAGCTATAAAACATCTCATACCTGTAGAAAGCCGCCCTACTTGTCTCCACGAGTATTCCGATAACACTGACGCTGATGAGCAGGTCAACTGGGTCAAGCTGCAATGCCAGCAGGCAATCCAAAATAACACTGGGAATGCTAAAGGGTGGTAGCCTCCGAGAATCCGGGACGTCAACGGATCTCGCACGCCACAAACTGCACCGTTCCCAGTAGATACGGGCCAACTCGCTCGGAATCCTTCCGAAGAACGAGGGAAGGGGCGTGGCTGACGAATGCCGCGGGTGACAGACACCAGCGACCACACACAAGGCAGCGAAGGTGAATGGAGAAGCCGTGATCCAAATCTCCATACAAAACTGCATAAGTGACCATATATATGGTGGCTAAGCGTCAGGATGTGAGGAGGAACTCGAACTAACTCTGTCACGAATCACCACCCTTACGATCAAGCCTTCCACTCGAGTCAACACAGCTCATAGGAGAGAAAAACAACGATCGTTAATACGGCACTTCAATGGTTCACTAATACCGGGGAGAAGGCGGTAAACAAAGCAAAACTGCGAAGTCATATGACTCCCTTACAGAGGTTTCATCGAACTAATAAACGATACTAACTTGTTAAAAAAAAACTTAACCTAAAATAAGATCAAAAGGTTGGACAACTATTAACAAATTATAATTAACAAATTATTAATTTACTTTATCTAATAATATGTATATATATATATATATATATAGTAAAAATTATAGCGTTTGCTAACCAAAAAATATTTTTGTAAGATAATGTATTTGAATTTACATTCGAAATGAATTATTATTATTATTATTATTATTATTATTATTATTATTATTATTATTATTATTATTATTATTATTAAAAAATACTCATAGAAGCACGAGTCTTCAAATGGAAAAGGATATGCAAAGCTATGTATATGTGCTTATATTTAAATTTAAAACTGTAAGGATTGCTTTCGGGAATCTGTTCGGTTCCCCTTTTCAGTCGTGAAAAGGGGAACCAAAGAGATTCTTGAAAGCTATCCTTAAAGTTTTAAATTTTAAATATGTGCATATATACAAAAACTGTGGATTTGTTTATTATTATTATTATTATTATTATTATTATTATTATTATTATTATTATTATTATTATTATTTGATTCGTGTTTTGCTGATAAAAGAACCCGGTTCCGTATATCGTCTGAATTTAGTGTAAAGGATAAGAAACATCTCAAAACTTACGTGCCTGTGGACCTGGCCCACCAGACCAGTCCAAGAGCCATCTGGCGTTTTTGGAACCCCACTGTCCGTCTTCGGGTTCCATTAATTCAAACCTGAAAGTTCTCTACTTATTATTATATGCATCAGATTATGCAGTGTCAAAAACTAAACTTCTGCACTGATATATATATATATATATATATATATATATATATATATATATATATATATATATATATATATATATATTAACATTCAAGAATCCCGTTAGGGTAATAGAAAATAGTAATCCCTAAAAAAACTAAATATCTTCTAAATAGAATCACACTGTATATCAATTTTTTCGCCAAAAAGGAAGATGAAACTAATCTTAAATTCCGAGTAAGCTATAATTAAATTTTTGCATTTTTTGTAAAAGGACACAGAGATCAAATATTTGCACAGTCATATATACAGAGAAAGAGAACAGCTCAATGCTTGGGAAGCAAGCAATAAAAGGAAAATTTCCCTTACGTGAAATTCAAAGACGCAGCAAGAGCATAAACCACTTTTGCCATAGGGCCACTAATCAAGATTTTACCAGTTTTTGCATCTTTCTTCACTGTCACGTGTGCTGACCACTCTGCAACTGCAACTGTCGCTTGCACCGGTACATTGAACCTTTATGTGAGAGAGAGAACGAGACAAGAATGTAAAAAAGATACTATAATTTTTTCTTCTTTTAATAATTAATATAAGGAATTTAGACACAATTTTCATTCCTAAACCAATGTCGCTTATAATTTACTGACAAGTTTATAATTTAAACTTTTGGAGAAGACGCATTAAGATTTTTTTTCCCTTTACCGTTACCAAACGAGTTCAAGCAAAGATTCCTTGTATCAAATTTACAAATGAATATTCTTTGATCTGAACTATATTCGATTCAAATATAAATAAAATAAAATATATGAATTAACGTAAACATTTAACCAATTTTTTAATTTCATAATAACTTCTTAAAGTGCTCTCCAGGCCTCATAATCATGAGTGCTCTGTATATTTTTTTCCTTTTGTATAACAGTTTCAAAGTTTTTTCTATTAATTATTTTTCATTACTTTCTTCAGAGCTCATTTTTTAATTGTATGTCAGGTATGCATATGTATATGATGAGTGATAATTCGGTTGATTATTGTTAGGGTGATAATTTTTCGCTTCAGGAATGCACAGCGACCAACATAAGTAAGATAGCATAGAAATATAGGGGCTCTTCTACCGAAAATTATAAACAAATAAAATTCGGTTTGTCGGTCATATCTTATTTGTAATGTGTCCCGTTAACTTTATCTTGCTCATCGCATTTTTAATTTGAAACAGAATATTCAGGGAGAATAATTTGAAGGTCTATTTAAATATTCATTTGAATGTCTCGTTAAACTAATTTATAATATCATAACATCAGCAACTTTATTACAATGATATTTTACTGTTTTAATTTAGAGTTCGCATATATATATATGAGATATATAATATATATATATATATATGATATATATATATATATATATATATATATATATATATATACGACGTATATATATATATATATCATATATATATATATACATATATATATATACTACTTATATATAAAATATATATATTATATATATATATATATATAATATATGAATATATAAGAGTCAGGGATATATTAATTTATTACCTGAAGGTTCTTGGTTCATGCAAGAGTCGACTTAATGCCCAAGGGTTGTTCAAAGCATCCTTCACTGCTATCCGTCCTCCACAACATGACCTTAAAATAAGTGTTTAACTTCAAAAGAACCAAAATAATATAGTAACAGCCTAATCAACAAATTCCTTTATTACCAGAAGAAACCTGCAAAATAATTACGCATTTTTTTAACCTGTTCACGACAAATGCTAGCTTTCCATATCCTATACTTTATGTTCTGTCTCGAGTCCACTTTGAAAAGACAACTTTACTTTGCCTATGCATACTTACTCTCTGTACTTATCCGGAAATGTGTCAATGTATGGCGTTGCAACCATTCCGCTGTGCTTCGACCAGGTTGCTATCCGGATGACACCACCTCCTTCTTCAGGCCCATAAGGCAAGTGAGTGTAGATCTTGAACAGGCTGTGGAGAAATCCCAGAGCAGTGACTACATGAAAATATAATTCTTGTTTATATCTGATATGGAGGAATTTCGTAATTATCAAACGGTACAGTGTTTTTACTAAGCTTCGTAGCTTAATTTTAAGTAGAAATATGCTCAATACCTTCCATTAGAATGGGGCTAATTCCTTTATACATTTATAAGAGAGAGAGAGAGAGAGAGAGAGAGAGAGAGAGAGAGAGAGAGAGAGAGAGAGAGAGAGAGAGGAAAGAATGTTATCCTGCGGTCTTATATATTTTAAATTAGACGTGATTCCTGTAGAACGCCTAGAGTAAAAAAATTATGCTTTAAGATTGACAATTTCTAGGATAGACCCTGTGGTAGGGCTGTAAGAATACTGCTGCTTTATAGTCTCACTTTTGAGTAAATAAAAGGCGAACCCCACCGCCAATAACTGTGGAAACTGCTGCTTTGCAGGTGGACTTTTTAGTCAAAGGTGAGGCCCACCGCTAATAACTGTGGTTGATGACAGCTGGGGCATGCAGTCGTAAAAACAACTTTCATAAACAATAAATCATGTCTGATATTGTCAGGAGTATGATATGGAGAGATGAGATTTGGTGGAGGAGATGCCTTTGAAAAAAGGCAGTGCAGAAGAGGCATCAGGCAACCGACCCCTTAATGTAGGGATAACGGTGGGAAAGAAGAAGATTCACAATTTCTAGGATAAACGCATTTGTGTTGTACGTCATTTCATAAAACTTCTTTTCATAACCTACATTTTAATAATATAACCATTTAACCTCTTTTATCATTTATATAGGTTGTTGCAATCATGGAAATCATGCTTCTTTCCCTCCTATCAACAGCCTAGTCTAAATCTGATGACATGGTCAACCAGAGTAAAAATGGTATTATGAACTATAGTTTGTGACAATGATATGATATAGATGATATGCTGCAACCAAATGAAGCAGGTTACAACCCTTAAAAGTGTCGCTTTATGTATAACTTGCCTTTCTTGACCTTCATTGATGGGGACTTGTAACACTTTTGCGTTGCCTGCAAAGAGACCCCAGTGTCTCTGAAGCAAATGATTTAACTGTTGAAGTGGCAAACTTGTGACTACGATTGGCCTGTCCTTCCAGATGAAGAGAAGATCAAACTTGTGAGCATTTGCAAACAGATCCAAGAAAGTGATGTCGTCACTAAACACTGTGACAGATACGCATTCGTGAGACCTTCTGATCTGCAACGAATATAGTGTTCCAATATTAAGTAACTCTGATTTTAGGAAATCTTTTAGAATGAAACGTGATTACTGTGGATTTGAGAGGGCATAATTATAATAACTAGCTTTATTTTAACCTGCAGCATAGACTCTGGAACGTGTCTTTATCAATATATGTTGAATTCACCTATGTGTATGGAAATGTCTTATGTCAAACGGTGGAAAGGTACTTGAATTAAAATTTCTCATGCAAAGTAGGGGAAAAAGATCATTGGAATTCGGCGATGATATGTATATTCAAATGAAGTGTACAGTTTGGTTTTGTTGGTTTGTTGACTGCAGCAGCACTTTCTGGCCTGCTGCTGAAGATAATAAGAGCAGGTAACCGAAAGATGTTTTATTCTGAATCCTACATCATTCCATGTACATGCAGTAAATTTCATATTACTAACAACTGTTGAAGTTAATTACAAAAGTAATAGTTGCTTCATATGAAGGTGTATAATAATTTTAGTATTTCCTTCATTCTATTTCTGACTAAGAATTAATATTTTTGGAATACGTTTTCTAAGACAATATATTTCAGTTTCTATTCATGTTAAACGACGAAAAATAATGGATCCTGCACAAAAGCAAAAACAGTTTTAGGTTTGGTTTATCTTTTGCCGTGGATGGCTATTTTTTTTTATAAACAAACCCTTGTCACTAAATTGATGATATCAGAAAGCTGTTGCTGGCTCTTGTTTTGGTTGGCTGGTTGGAAAAGGACCTCATAAAGATGAACGCCATACTCAGGACTCAACACTTTAAGGACCTGGAAATAGGAAAGGACACTGCAACCTATCGAATTTATGCTCATTAAAAAATGACAGACAAATGAATGTTTGTTATTCACGGTGGCTTGTGGAAACACTACATATGATTAAACTTTCATATTTACCTGAATCACGGAATCAGAAGACACTGTGCCATCCGTAATGAGAAAGATGCTGCACCATTCTTTGGTGGTTAATTTCAAAAGATCATGTAGTGCCTCGGATGACCTTTGTATTGCTTCAACATTTTTGAGCATAGGTATCACTCCTGTCATCAAAATTGGATTTTGTTAATTTTCCACAAGGTATCCTTGAGAGCATTACTTTTAAAATCATCGGTGTTTCATTATATGATGGGAAAATATTTTGGAAATAGTTAGCAATGTGACGATTACAAATATAAAATGGAAATTTTCCTATACTTTGAAATGATGAGGAGGAAAAAATCTGGTACATGACTCAAAATGAAATGCTTTCACCATTCAATAGAAATTCTTTTATGGTGATTAATAGAACCGTAATATAGTTAATAGTAACATGACATGACCAATTTGTTGCTGCAACATTGCTTACAGTAAGAAAACATGATTTTCATTTACTTTTAGTTCCTGAAAATTAAGTAACCTATAACATATCACCTTAATATATCAAACTAGGGACACAGCATGTCCAATTTTCACTGCAACTTTGCTTACAGTAAGAAATCATGATTTTGAATTATTTTCAATTGATAACCTGTCATAAGTTCCTTCTGACTACTATGCAAAAAATCTTTAGCTTGAAATGAATATTGGTAATGCATACCTGCAACTGAATTCATACTTGCAACTGACTTAAATCCAAGGAGATTGACTAATGACGCCAATGTCAGGGATATAAGTAACTTCATTCCAAGATAAATGAGTTTTTTTCCTTCACCACCTGTAAACAAAATAAAACGAAAAGTTGCTGTGAGGTGATGTAGTGTTAATTAGATTGTTTATTGCTTGCGTTTTTTTTTTGCTTAATTTTCACATTGGCTATCTCGCTTTTTCATTTTTTTCCTTCGTGGCAAAAAAACCTTTATTTATACATAGCATCACGTTTTATATACTTCGTGATCAAGTTATTCATATATATATATATATATATATATATATATATATATATATATATATATATATATATATATATATATATATATATATATATATATATATATATATATATATATATATATATATATATATATATATATATATATATATATATATATATATATATATATATATATATATATATATATATATATATATATATATATATATATATATATATATATATATATATATATATATATATATATATATATATATATATATATATATATATATATATATATATTATATATATTGCTACTTTCAAAATGCATATATCTCCTCTGTGATTGTATAAAATGTTATGTAGAATTGTGCAACAGTTTTTCAGATTCCTAGATAGCTTAGAGATAGGATGTTTTAAATGTGTGTTCAGATTTCGCATAACATAATGTAAAAGAATAATATATATATAACGTAGAATGTAAAAAGAGAGGGACTTTCTTTGTCCGTTCGAAACTACGATTGTTTCCCTATTATGTCAGCACTGTGAGATTAGAGGAACTGTGAGATCTCCGTTTGCTTTCCTAATCTGTCAACACGTTTGATAAGCAAGCTCGAATCTTCAATGTGTTTTGGGAGTCTGTCATCATGTGTGATAATGGCTTCTCCTTCGTGTCGATCGAGTAGAGTACATGTCTTTTTTTTTAACAGACTGGTCTTGTACGTGTATGTCTTTGCCGAGTGCCACGTGCAGGTTACACATTTTATATATAAAGTTGCGTAAGATTTCTAAGCTTCTGGAAGTGTTATTGCCCAAAAACGTTTTGTGTCATCTCCTCAGTCCAGCTTTTGCAATGGAAGAGAATTTTACTATATCTTAGAACCGCGAGGCGTTCAGATCGCTCTCTCTCTCTCTCTCCCTTGACATCCTTGAGATTATATTAATGTAACGTAAATTGGTCACTCGTAACTTGAGAATTTCATATTTGATATTTCTTAGAGTTTATTTAGTGTTATTTAGTGTTTTTGTGGAATCTGAACAAACATTGTTGTTGTAACGGTGCCTGGTTTTTGTGAAAGTGTAAAAAACAAGACTGCAGCAAAGAAAGAAGTTGGTATACCAAAAAGGTAAAGTGTGTTATAATTTTATTAGTTGCAACTAATATCTAATGGTTATGATGGTTTGGTAAGAAACTAATAACTGATAGGAACAGTGGTTAACTAGTAACTAATAACAGATGGTTACTAAGGTTTGGTAAAAACTGATGGTTACAACGTTTTGAGCGAAAAGATTTACACTTTTATAAATTGCAAATTTTTGTGTTTTGTGTTTGTTTTATTTTGTGCATTTTTTCCATTTTGTTATTGAAGTGTGCCTTTTTATTTTATATTTTCATGTGCATTCACAATTTAATTGACTTAGTTATTTTCATTGCTTAATCGTTGCACATTTAATTAAATTTAACACTTGTGAATTAATTTGCATTTACTTAGAATTCTTTTCAAGTTTTATTATTATTTAGCACTTGTGAATTAATTTCAAATTTTCAATTATTGCCTAACACTTTTGAATTTCAATTGAATGAATTTTCTTGAATTTTGTAATAAATTAATTTTGATTTACTTTTACTTAATTTGATTCAAGAATTAATTAAACTTTACTTTGTTTTCAAGTAACAGTAATTTTCCCTAATATTGTGAATTTCACTTATAAACTTTGAGTTTAATAATAAATTTTGGAATTTAAAATTTTTATAAGTATTTCATTTCTAACCAGTATTTTTGGATATGATTATATTGATGATAGGTAAAACATAGAGTGATAATTGATCGGCTTTCCTTCAATTTACTTGAAGTGACTTAGAACCAGGGAAGTATTTAGACTTCTGAAATCAGGGAAATACTCAGACTTTTAAAGTTGTTGATGGAGTGATGCCCTTTGATTAATTTAATTACTTACAAGATTACCTCACACCTGTTTTGTTGAACTTAGTCTGATTTTCTGCAATACTGGTAAGTTGTTAAGGGATCACTATTGCCTTTAGAGTATTCAATCGTTTAGTACCTGTTATGAGGGTTCAGGTGTCTGGCTTTTGGTGAGGTAATAATTGATGAATGGTAACCAGATACTTGGAACTTCGTAACTATATATACATACTATATATATATATATATAAATATATATATATATATATATATGATATATATATATATATATATAATTTAAAGAAACAACTAAATAACGTATCTTTTCACACAAAAAAAAAATAAATAAATAAATAAAAACAGGAACTAGGCAAATAATGATTCTTGCCTAAAGAGTAACTGAGAGAATCCACTGAGTTTTAGCTGATTTTACTGTGAATGGCTGTATGGTTAAACTTCTTTCTCACAAGCGATGATTTCTTTCTATTCGCTCTTTTTCTGTCCGCCCTCAGATCTTACAAACTACAGAGGCTAGGTGCTGCAAATTGGTATGCTGATCATCCACCCTCCAATCATCACCAAATTGCAGCCCTCTAGTCTCAATAGTTTATTTGATTTTATTTAAGGTTAAAATTAGCCATAATCTTGTGTCAGTAACGATATAGGCCAGGCCACCACAAAGCCTTGTTTAAAGTTTCATGGCCCGCGGCTAATGCAGTATTATACCGAGACCACGGAAAGATAGGTTTATTTTCGGTGGCCTTGATTATATGATGTTCAGAATACTCGATTGCGCCGAAGAAACTTCGACGTATTTGTTACTTGTTTCTTCTCTATTCGACACTGTCACTGCACCTGCTAACTATACCTTTCAATAAGAGCGCATGTTAAATATTATTTTGTTAAGTTCTGGATTTTAGAATGGATAGCATATAATGACAAACATGTTTTTTTATGTGACATATGTGATCGAAAAGAAAAACTTGAGTACAAAAACTGGTAAATGGTATCAGTATCAAAACATGAAAAGTTTTTCAACAATCCTCTATGTTTTACAGAATGATTGTTCTCACTGCAAGCTAACAAAAAAAAAAACACCATCTGAGTCTCGAGATCGTGAGCGGTTTGCTACGAATTACGCATGAGATAAAAGAATAAAACTCAGATTGTAGAACATTTACCTTACCGGGATAATAAACAAGTGGAGATGAACGGAAATGTTTATTGAGTAAATTTATGAGCAGCAGTTAAGCACTCGACAAGAAGTTTAGCCTACAAACTCAGTTGCAGGAACTTATTAAAGAATCATGCAAAATGCTTGCATGAAAAGCTCACAAGTATAATAAAATGGATAAGAGACACAGAAAGATCGTTGACAAATTTATGTTGTGGGTATAGCAAAAATGAGTTAGATGGTTTATGGTCCAAATGTGGCGAGAAGTTAGGTATATATGTTCACATATTGAGACACACACACACACACATACACACATATATTGAATGACAGAATAAGTTACATTTGCGAAATATATAGTAGGAGATATGCCCTTAGGTGGTCACCGCTAAGCCGACGTTGGTTCTGTCAATTGGCTTAATCCGCCTCAGAACCAACGTCAGCTTAGCGGTGACCCCAATTATCTCCTACTATGTATTTCGCAAATGAAACTTCTACTGGCATTCACTACTTGATAAGGGTGGAAGTATGTCCTTAGCTTTAAACCGGAGTGTTTTAATGAACCTTTTATTCTTGAGACATATCCTGTTTTAACAGAAGGATTTATTTACACACCTATACACACACACACACACACACACACACACACACACATATATATATATATATATATATATATATATATATATATATATATATATATATATATATATAGGTGTGTGTATGTGTGTGTTTTTGTGTGTGTGTAGAGAGTTACTCGTAAAGATTCTGTTATACCGATTGGCCCTCCTTTTTGTCAACTCTTTTTCCTAGTGCCGTTGAATTCATAAAGCATTTTTATTGCAGGAATCACGACGACACGTCTCAATTGAATTTAGTAGGAACGTTTTCTTGATGAAACATATCTGAGGAATTTATCTTCAATTCCTGGTCTCTCCCACATCAAACATTTTTAATAATTTTTAGAAATTGAAAATTTGCTCATAAATATCTCTATATTGATCTCCTAGAATTCCTGTGACTATATTCTTTGGTTCTTTCTATTTTTGATCCTCGTATAAACGTGGCCTTCGTTCGCCCACCGCCTTATCCATTTGTACACGGTCGAGGTACTGACACCATTCCGAGAAGCGATCTCTTGGGCAGAT
This sequence comes from Macrobrachium nipponense, assembly GCF_015104395.2. Lineage (NCBI taxonomy): Eukaryota > Metazoa > Arthropoda > Malacostraca > Decapoda > Palaemonidae > Macrobrachium > Macrobrachium nipponense. Next base: position 28,269,155 of record NC_061099.1, on the reverse strand, counting down.
GCGCCATAGTACCACATCCACACTAAGCGCGCTCGAGTGTTTAGAACTTCAGGCCTGTTCGAACGCATGTGGTACATTTGGAGCCTGGAAGAAAAAGAGAATATCTCTAGGAATGTACGACGATATATGTCACTCATTGGTTTTATTAGTGTCATCAAAGCAATTTTGTTGTTCTTGTAAGAATATGTATCTTCAAAAGATGCTAGTTCTGAATTCTGTCATATAACTTTCAAATATTCTAGAGAATCCGTGGGATTAGGTTTTTAAATAAGACAATACGAAATGCAATATAACCTATTAACTGATTAAAAACAAAGCTGAGAGTATTGTTTTTAAGGATGTAAAGGTTACTAAGTCCGTTTTTCTCCTTTGCCCGATAGATTTTTGAAAATATCTTAATCGAGAAATGAGAAAAATTAGTTACTTATCATATCTATACTTTCGTCTATTTCTTTTTGTTTCATTGCACACAAATTGTCGCAATCCTTGCGTTTATTTGCCAAATACACGGCAAAACTAGATCAAATATTCATATCATCTGGATATACTAATAAAAATTTTAAAGAGAAATAATCAGATCATCCTGGGAAAAGCCTGTTCAGTGATTTTTACTGATGCAAGAGGGACAAGAGATTAACCTCTTTCCTTTTACAGAATTTCTCTCTCAGTAACAAATAGTGACAGCTATCTAAACTACTATACCTAAACTGAATATGAAGTCTAAGGACTTGTCTCTATTTATGCAGGTATTGGTATCATTTCCCAGGTGTTCCTCTTTCATTTTTATTATATAACCTAGTAAGAGGCATGTAATAAATCTATATCTATTTCATAATTTCTCCTTATTTTGGGTATGACTTTTGAAAGTTACTTATGTGCGTAACATCACCTTTATGAAAACTGATCTGTGTTTTCCTTATACCATAATCCGTCCAACTTTAATTAACATGTTTATCATTTTGGTTCAATTATTACAGCAATATGGGGAAATTCCCTTTGTCATACCATTAGTTAGCCGAAGAACTTACTCTTCATGTAGTGAGCTACATGGAGAAGAAAACGGGGGACAGCTAGAGAGAGAGAGAGAGAGAGAGAGAGAGAGAGAGAGAGAGAGAGAGAAGGTTAATAACCACCGACTTCCATTTTTCACACAACAGCACACATGTTGATTCGTAATTGATATATGCGTACATGCTCATCGTAATGTCACATAAGTAAACAAAAGTATCAATCGATCTCTCTTTCTATCTATCTACCTTTCTATATATATATATATATATATATATATATATATATATATATATATAGATATCTATATATATAGATATATATATATATATATATATATATATATATATATATATCTATATATATATATAATATATATATACTATAAGATATATATAGAGATATATATATATATATATATATATATATATATTATATATATATATATATATATAA
>NC_061099.1:28252691-28262691 GCF_015104395.2 Macrobrachium nipponense | reverse complement strand
TGTCATTCAGGACGAAGGACACGCCGCGGGGAACTCTCCATGGTGTTTACGGAAGCTTGCTGTGCGAGACAATGAATACGGAAGATTATCTCGACCCATTTTATACGATTTGACCATGGGTCTCAGTGGTCTGACCCAAGTGAAGAAGTGGCATCAGGTATGCCAGATCTCCAAGTTTGTAATTTTTCTTCCCTTCTCTTAGTGAAGCGAAGGTAGCCGGATTAAGGAGAATTGGTAGAGCTGGAAATGGACTTGGAGTTCGCTCATAAAATGGTTTGACTTTATAATACCAAGTGTATTGTTTTTCGTATTATATTGCCTTTGACCAGTGTGTCTGACCGCACCGCTCCTAAATCCTTAATGTAGCCTTCGGGATTTTACTAAATTTGTACTGTCCGGTATGCCTCTTTGGTTTCTGACTAAATTACCTGTGCCCATGTGTGGTTGGCTGCTTTTAAATCTTTACAGTGAATTGGACCTTTTGTTAATCCTTTATTGTCCGTTTGTATATGATTACCTGTAGGGTGTTTTTCTTTTTTCTGATGTGCCTTTCCTTAAGTAAAGGGTCTTTAAGACCGAAAGATCTCGGCAATTCTGGCGGATTTTCAAATATATATATATATATATATATACATATATATAGTATATATATACTATATATATATATATATATATATATATATATATATATATATATATATAGTATATATATATATATATATATATATATATATATATATATATATGATATATATATATATATATATATATATATATATATATATATATATATATATATATATATACATATATATATATATATATATATATATAAATATATATATATATATATATATATAATATATATATATATATATATATATATAAAACAACGTAGTATACTATTCTGTATATGCTCCCAGTCATTCTATATCTCTGTGAGTGGATTTTGATGTGAAATAATAAGAGATAATCGTGTTTAACGTTCTCCGCATGTCTATCGCCTTAGTACTGATCCTAGAGTACAGTCTCTTTGCAAATGCAAATATCTTGCCTAGTTGTGAGAGAAAATTGGAATCCCATGGAATAGGTGCCAGGGACAATAAAGAAATTCACTGTGCACAAACTTTTATTTTTGTGCCTGGATAATTTTCCAGCCACGTGTCCCGGTTGACCTGCAATCAACCACTTTGCATTTAATTTCTGGACCTGTTCGAGTCCCTACCACCCTTAAGGTGTAAATTGCTTACTCACGTAACTTAGTTTAAAATAAATAGACCTACAAGGTAAAAACTAAATCTCTAGAGTTTTATATCATATTCCCTTCATTGATACCGGCCCCCAGCCGTAGATATTTCCTACAGACACACACACACACACACACACACACACACACACACACACATATATATATATATATATATATATATATAAAATATATATATATATATATATATAAATATATATATATATATATATATATATCTATATATGATATATATATATATATATGTGTGTGGGCCGTGTTGCCTTGTGTGGTTGTGTTGTGGTGTGTGTATGTGTGGTGCGTTGTGGCAGGAAATATCTACGGCTGGGGGCCGGTATCAATGAAGGGAATATGATATAAAACTCTAGAGATTTAGTTTTACTGAGGCATATTTACACTAAGTTACGTGAGTAAGCAATTTACACCTTAAGGGTGGTAGGGACTCGAACAGGTCCAGAAATTAAATGCAAAGTGGTTGATTGCAGGTCCACCGAGGGAACATGTGGGGCTGGAAAATTATCCAGGGCACAAAATAAAAGTTTGTGCACAGTGAATTTCTTTATTGTCACCCTGGCACCTATCCATGGGATTCCAATTTTCTCTCACAACTAGGCAAGATATTTCCATTTGCAAAGAGACTGTACTCTAGGATCAGTACTAAGGCGATAGACATGCGGAGAACGTTAAACACGATTATCTCTTATTATTTCACATCAAAATCCACTCACAGAGATATAGAATGACTGGGAGCATATACAGAATAGTATACTACGTTGTTTTATTAACTAAGGGCATGTTTAGCATACAAGGGAATTACTTACAGCATTGATGGTAGTAAAGGGAGGCTGTATTACAGCAACCAAAAGTAGGGAATAGGATGCTGTGCCAATAAGGGAAAAGTCGCCTTAGAAAAATGAAAATGAAGTACAGACAAGAGATAAAAAGAAATCAACTGACTGTGCTCAAAAGTACTCCGTTACAGTACCGGGGTATCCATGGTCTTGGTTTATTACAAATTGCGAGTGGGGAGAGGAGTGAATGCTAAGGCATCTTGAAAAGTTCTAAGAAAGTCTGTCGGTTGCATTTTCGTTTTACAACTTCAGTCACCAGGTTTGTGGCGCATTCCAACAAAGGACAGGTTGTCACTTCCCATCAATATGTGCTCTGCCCAAGATCCCACTTTCTCTTTCCAACGTAAGCCCCACCCAAAGTCTGAATCACGGGGCCCTGCTACATTCCTGTGGGGATAAATTTCAAAGGCAGCCAGTCAGAAGGGATAAAGTCTGAATATCCTTATAAAATTAGATATTTTGCCTTGGTTCTGGCTTAAATCCATTCTAGAGGACATTCCACCTTGCCTTCCATACCCCTTTGAGTCAACTCGTGACATGAAATTGAAATATAAAATCTGAGGATAATAATCATCACATTTGAATGTGCACAGAATTTAAAATGATTTCTTTCTTGAAAATTGGTTACATCAAGAATATTAGAAAACAGAGTGTGGCATTACTAAAGTGACTGATAACTAACAATTTGCTATGGCACAAAAATATCAAAGTTAATTACTCTTAAACTGCAACATTACACTAGGGATGACTGTTAAATATCAACAGCAATTAATTCAGATCATGTTAACCTACAAGGTTAATAGTATGCTTAATTCTATAATGCATAATACTGTCATCTTTTTGTTTAAGGCAGCACATGCTATCAATTTGCACTGATGGGGTCATATGACACGTTCATCAGGCTGTTAATAACCCTGTGCCGATAGAGTTACTCATATGACAAGTGTCCCCAAAAGGCAAATCATTACAGTCACCAATTGTTATATGGACTTCTCCTTAGGGAATATTAGTGCAAATTAAAAAGGATAGAATCAAGGAAGAGTAATTCTCCTTAGAGAAAAACAACATTAGACAGTTATAGATCTCATCATAGAACATGGGAAATTACACAAAAATATAGAGACTAGGGAGGAATATTAAATCAAACAATGAAATCAAAACAAACAATGTATAAGAAAGCCATGCTTTAAAATATATTGCCTTAGTAGGTTAAGCTAAATGTATTGTATTTTGGTTGGCTATAAGTATTCCTAGCCTCATGGAATGCTGAGTGCCTAAAATATGGCTCTATGACAATTGTGGCACTTTTAGGGCAAGCCTATGAGCTTAAAGGGGCAAATCTTTGAAGATTAATTACTTATGCCTTTATAGTGGTTCTTATCGAAGTACTTAAAAGGCCAGGAGTGCTGGCAGATGGAGCTCTGCCTAAGCAGAGCTCCATCTGCCAGTGGGAATAGATGTCTAAAGGCGATGATGAAGAGGAAAGGAAACTATAAAAGAGAAGGCATAGAGAGCACAAAATAGAAACAGTTACAAAAGGACAAGAAGGAAGTAAAAGTTGCAGAACCAGGCAATCTCCTCTGGATGGAGAGGGTCAGAATTCTCTACAAAAAGGTGGAACTGTGTCTGGCACTAGTGCAGAGACTATCAACTCTCTTAAGGTTTCCTGAAAACCACAATGCCCTTTTCCCTTCTTCCTTCGACCTTTCCGAGGTCAGTTTGACGATGCCATAGGGGGCCTTAAGAGATCAAGTCTGTTGAAGATCCCTGAGTGGCATCAGCTCCGGTTGCTGCATCAACTGGGGCCTTTGAGTTCTTCAGCCAAATTGGATTTGGCAGAGTCCTTACTTTGGGAGTGGTTAGCTCCAGATGGAGGGGGAGTGGAGGAGGTAACAAAGCTCATGATGGGCTCACAAGTAAGGTTGACCGACTTCGGGGTGGGTTGCGAGGCTGCGGCATTGGTGGAGTGTCTGCTACAGTCATGAATGTCCTGGAGGATTCCTATTGGAACTGGCTCTTCCTCGAATGCCAACATTGGTAGTGGCACCAAACCAGGACGGAAAGCTCTGTGAGGGAGACTCAAGTCTTCCCTTGGCACTGGCACTGAGGCCGTTCCTTGGAGTCGTGAGAGGATTTGAACGTGACTCAACGTACATGATATACAGAGCATGGTACTGCCTAGTGCCTCTAAATGACATTGCCTGTGCAGGGGTAGTTCTTGGAGGACCGTAGAATTGGTCTGTAGATATGCAAGGGTGGGGGCACTGAGACTGTAAAAAGGTAGGTGATTAAAATCTTGTCCTAGCAGGACGTCATAACCTCCTGGAATATAAGTAGCTACTGCTATAGTACATATCTTAGAGCAGTGAAGTAATCTGACTCAACCGGACAGTAGGCAAGAACATTTTAACATGGTTGAGGCTCTCCATTGTATTGAATTGGTGCCTATCAACCCAAGCTCACTAAGGAATTTTATCCTCTCGAATGTTTGATATCTGTGCACCACTGACATTGAAAGCTCCGACCTGGTGGGGAGGATAGCGACCTCTGGGAGGTGCAACAAATATAGGTCCCTGAGCTGAAGAATTCGTCAATGCTATTGCAATGGCAGTAACTGCAACTTTCCTGGGGCATCCTAACTATGAAGGGGTGTGCCCATGCACTTTGCACGAGTTGCAGAAACTCTTGCTGGGGCTGTTGCTTTGGTTCCAATGGATGTTATTCTTATTGTGTTGGGGAGTTCCAGTCTGAGGTGTAGTGGGTGCCTGTTGAGGAGGATCCGCTTTAGTGCGGCACTGCTCTGTGGTGTGCCCTTATTTATTGAAACCCCAACAAACCGGCTTCCATGAAGGGTTATTGGGGCACTGGGTAGGCTGAGAGGTGGCAGCAGGAGGGAGAGGGAGAGCAGAGCACATCTTCTTCTTTAAAGAACCCTGCAGCAAATGGTGGGTGTCATAAGTGTCTGCCCATTTACAGCACTCCAAAATGGTTTTAGGGGCCTTGTCCACCAAGTGGGTACCAAGATCCGGGGGAGCATAGGACAGGAAGTCCTCCAATTGGAAGGGTTGTAAGACCTCCTCAACAGGTATTGCACTGGAGACTGTCCACCTTTGGAGTGCTGGTGTCTTCTTAGCCACCCACTCCGTCCAGGTTTGGTTAGCCTTCTTGAGTATGCTCCTCCAATTAGACCTCCACCAGTCAGGGGTCAGCTCGTATGACCCAAGGATTCCCTCTCAGACAAGGAAGAGCTCTTGTCACTCATTGAGGGGGAGGGGCAACTTCCTGAGGGGCAGGATTGAACTTTCCAAACACCTGTTTGACATGATTGAGCCAGGTTTTGGGCTCGCTGTCGTCCCAAGTCCTAATGAGGGTTCCCATGCTGTGGAGGAGAGAATGTGAAGGAGGGGGTGCAGGGGGCGTTACACTCAGGGGTGATAGAGTGACATTCTGGGCTGCCATAGGTAGTTGATGTGCTCTTTCTGCAGCTTCTCTTCTCTCTTGGGCTTCTCTCTCTGCAACTTCTCTTCTCTCTTGGGCTTCTCTTTCTTTCTCCCTTTCGGCTGCCTGGAATGCTCTCTCATCAGCTTCTCATTTTTCTTGTGCTTCTCTCTCAGCAGCTTCTCTTTTCTCTTGTACTCTCTCTTGGGCTGTTTCCTTCATTTTGTCGTTCACCCAATTTACCAGTTTTGTGCCCTCCAGCCCCATTGCTTTCCCGGCTCCGGTGAAGGCCTTAACCTCCTCCAGTGCTGTGTTGCTGGCCCTTTGCTCAGTGGTAAAACGCTAGCAGCACTAGCCTGGGTTTCTCTGTATATGTACACAGGCACTAGACTGGAATAATAAGATGGATGATAGTCATACAATTGCAAATATTGCCATAGGTATTCAGAATAACTCCACGTTATACCAGCGGAATAACAAGGATCCCTATGGCTGGAATATGCACTAAAGCAGATTAGATGGTAGCCAGAAGGGCTGAAAATCTCCTCCACGCATTGTGGAAATCTCACACAAGTAACGTGAAAATAAAATTTGAACAAATTGTAAATGCCTCACGCAAGTAACATGGGAATGGTAGTCCAATAGACTGTGAATGAAATCCACTCAGGTGCGGAATAACTCACACAGGTATCATGGAAATACCAGTTGAACAAATAGTAAATGGCCTCAACAAGTGCTGAAACTCACACAAATGCGGTGGTAAATTGTAGTTGGATCCCTGTAAATAATAGCTCAACTAGGCTGTAAAAGAATGCCATGTAAGGGCAGAAATTTCAACACTGATACTGTGTTAAATTGCAGTTGGATCTGTAAATAACAGTTAAACTGAATTTTAAATGAATGCCACATAAGCGTGGAAAACTCAACGCGAATTAGCGCGGTAAATTATAGTTGATAACTAAAAATATATATGGAATTTTACCATCTCGAAGATGAGACTAAAAGAAAAAAAATTACCAACGCAAATCCTTGGTCTCGTCTTATCCTTCGACACTCATCTGAATTGCTTAGAATCCTTATTTATGTTACAGCTAGAGTCGGAAAATGAAAAAACCTAAAGTTATAGGGTTTTTCTCCCTCACAAAACTAAATCCTACCAAACCTACATCTCGCGAATTTAAGTTCCTGGAGATTTGGTCTCGCACACGTTCATGGCTAGACGATTGGGCATTGCGGGAGAGGGGAGGGGTGGGCTCTCACGACAATGAATGAGGCGATGCTGCCCTTTGTTTCTACACGGGAATAAATCATTTACCTGATCTTATTATTTTTCTTTAACATAGAATGGAAGCGTTGACCGTTTATTTTCTGGTTGGTATTTCAAGAGTTGAATGAATTTATGCTAATGTTGGTTATCGTTTAACTTTTTATTCTTTTTCCAAAGGGGGGCAAATTGATAGGAATTGATTAGAGCCACGTGGCCGGAGATTTCTCCGGGGACAATCCTTATACAACTATTTTATTTCTTCTTATCTTCCCTATTGTGGAAGAGAGAGAGAGAGAGAGAGAGAGAGAGAGAGAGAGAGAGAGAGAGAGAGAATGCACTTAGACAACAATTAAACAGCATTGATTCTCTTACACGCCTAACTAATGGAATCTCTTTAAGACACGAGATTCAACAAGTTACACTAGCAAATCATGAAATATGGCACTAGTTTCATTTTGTATTTAAAGCACTCCCTAAATACCTAAGTGCTTCATGCAGTGGCGCTTGAAAAAAAAAGCTATGGTTAAACTCAAAATAAATAAATAAATAAATGGAACTCAGGTTCATTTATCTTCTCATGACCCCAATTTAGCAATCACTCCTAACTGGAAAAAAACAGGAATTTTCACACGATTCTAGCACAGGTCGCCATTTAATCATGTTTTTCTCGTTCTAGGTGTCTGAAAAACTGGGGAAGTGACTTACTGGCACTCTTAAAAGGCCTTGCCAGAGAACAGAAACATAAGAAAATATCTATGGCTGAGGGCTGGTATCAATGGAGTGAAAAATGATACAAAACTCTAGAGATTTAAGTTTAACTGAAATATGTTGACACTAAATTACTTGAGTAAGCAATTTACACCTTGATGGTCACAGGGACTTGAAAGGGTCCGCAAATTAAATGGAAGGTGGTTGATTGCAGATCAATCGGGACACGTGGCTGGAAAATGATCCAGGCACAAAAGTAAAGTTTGCGAACAGAAAATTTCTTGATTGTTCATGGTACCACTTCCAAGCGATTCCAATTTTCTCTCGCAACTAGGCAAGATATTTGAATCTGCAAAGAGGTTGCATTCTTGGGTCAGTACTAAGGCGATAGACATGTGGGGAATGTTAAACACAATTCTCTCTTATTATTTTACATCAAAATCCACTCACAAGGATAGAGAAAGACTGGGAGCTTATACAGAAAAGTATGCCGTGTTGTTTTATTAACTAAGGGGGTGTTTAGCTTGAAACAACAACAACGTTACTTCCCAATATATCAGATGCTAGTCTAGATGGGAATATCACCATTAGATTTAATATCACTACCAGCATCACAAGGGGAATTATTTACAGCAATAATGGTAACAATGGAGGATTGCGTTACGGTAACCAAAAATAGGGAATGCGATGCTGAGCCAATAGGGGAAAAGTCGCCTTGGAAAAATGAAAAGGAAGTACAGACGAGATATAAAAAGAAACCAACTGACTACACTCAAACTTACTCCATTACAGTACCTCGGTATCAATGGTCTTGGCTTCTTCCGAATTGCTGAGCAGGGGTGTTAGCAGTATGGACAATAAAAGAACATGTGGAGGCCCCCAGACGGGAAGGAGAGCGAGGGGGGAGAGGAGTGAACGCTGAGGCACCTCAAGAAGTTCTAAGAAAGTCTGTCTGTTGTATATTTGTTTTATAACTTAAATCCCCAGGTTTGCGCAGCATTCCAACAGAAAGCATGTGCGTCATCTCCCATCAACATGTGCTCTGCCCAAATGTCCAACTTTTTCTTTCCAATACAAACCCGCCCAAATTCTGAAACATGGGGCCCTGCTATATTCGTTAGGGGATTAATTTCGAAGGCAGCCAATCAGAAGGGACAAAGAGGTACTCACAGAGAATGGAGGGTAGTGAAAAGGAGCAACTGATAAAATGTCTGAATATCCTTCTAAATTGAGTTATTCTGCCTTGGATCTGGCGTAAACCCTGAAGAATGTATATATATATATATATATATATATATATATTATATATATATATATATATATAATATATATATATATATATAAAGTGATATATATGTATATATATATAGATATATATAATAAGATATAGTATATATATATATATATATATATATTATATATATAATATTATATATATATATATACATAAATAAAGGTTTTTGCCACGAAGGAAAAAATGACAAAGCGAGATAGCCGAGTACTTTTGGTCTTGTTCCGACCCGGGTCGGAACAAGACCGAAAGTACTGGGTATCTCGCTTTTTCATTTTTTCCTTCGTGGCAAAAACCTTTATTTATAAATAGCATCATGTTTTATATACGTCGTGATCAAGTTATTCATAGGTATATATATATATATATATATATATAGATATATAATATGTATATATATATTTATATATATATATAGATATATAAGATATATATATAGATATATATATATTATATATATATCTATATATATATATTTTATATATAGTATATATATATATATATATATATATATATCGATATATATTCCTATATATATATATATATATATATATACATATATATATATATATATACATATATTTATAGATATAAATATATATATATATATATATATATTTTATATATATATATATATATATTATATATATATATATATATATAATATATATATATATATATAACAATCTCGAGAGACTCGCCCCATAACCCTTATTTACATTTTTGCTTTCTCTATTCAAATCTTCATCATCTTTCGTAATTCCTCCCCTGATTCACTGAATAGAACTATGTCATCTGCAAATCATTCCCCATTAATGTAGATTCCTACATTTTCTAATTAAATTCTTAAAAACTTCTTTTAGGCACGCTGTATACTGAAATTGTTAATTGGTTCTTTCAAATCTCGGCAGACTCTTATAGTTCTGAATTTGTCAATTAATTACTATTGCAGTAAAAAGTTTTATATTAAGTCATGAACTCATTTTTATTGATAACATGCTACATTATCCATTTTTCTTGCTAATAATTATAAATTTTGTATACTACCATATCAATAAAAAAAGATTAACATAACATTTCAACCCTCATCCTAACAATTTGAAGAGTCATGAGGTAATGGCAGAATGGTGTTTACATTGACATATATATATATATATATATATATATATATATATATA
>NC_061099.1:28242691-28247691 GCF_015104395.2 Macrobrachium nipponense | reverse complement strand
GGAAAGGAAATACTCCACCAGTAAGTTAGCACAGTTTCTCTGAAGTATTCGCCATTCCATGACTGTCCTTTTTCTTTGATGATCCACATTAACAGTTTGGCTGTGAAACAGAGAAATATTCCCAAACATTCAGGAAATTTCACAACTTGGCGTTGGGGCACGTCATCGCTGATATAATCTAACTTTGCAGTCCAAATGATGTCATTTTTATGATTTGGCTGACTGTGTAAATGAAGAATTCATCTGATGCGGCAACATGGAGAATGTCAGCTTCATACCAATCCTAATTTCGAAACACCCGGTACATAAGAAATATATAAATATAAAATAAATAAAGAAAAAATAAGCGTAAAAAACAAGCCAAAAGTATGTAATGTAAATGAAAAATGTAAAATAAATAAAGAAGCAATGTAAATCAATTAAATAGATGAATAAACGAAATCATGAAACAAACAAATTAGATAAATATAAAAAGGTAATGAAATACAATCTAATAAATTAAAGAAACTCGAACATTAAATAAAATAAAATAACCTGTTGGTAAGGTATAAGTTTAAAAGTAATTTATTATGTAAAGACAACATCTATGGTAGGTATTTTTGCCTGCATGCATACATTAGCAGTTATGAATTAAAAGCTATGAAACCCCCCATTTTTTATATAAACCATGAATATTCATAGACATTTAATTATGTTTCATAAATTCCGTTTTATCCATATCTTGATGAGAGGATGCAATATTCAAACTTTGTTCGTAAATGATATTAATTTTCTTTAATACACAGAAAGCTCTTAATGAATATATATATCTATATATATAGATATATATATATATATATATATATATATATATATATACTATATATATCGAGCTACAATGTCCTTTAATATCTAATTCGCTCTACTCGGAATTTAATATATTTTCATATATGCTTAACCGAAGGGGAATTTTTCACGATAATAGACTTGCCTGGACCAGGGCGCGAACCCATGGATCCTTTCAAATCCAGGAACGTCAGTGAAGCTTTTACCTACTACATGGGTTCGCGCCCTGGTCCAGGCAAGTCTATTATCGAGAAAAAATTCCCCTTCGGTTAAGCATATATGAAAATATATTAATTCCGAGGTAGAGCGAATTAGATATTAAAGGACATTGTAGCTCGATATTATGTATATGAATCACGGAAATGTGATATGACTTATATATATATATATATATATATATATATATAATATATATATATATATATATATATATAGATATATATTAGTTATATATATATATATATATATATATGATATATATATAGTAGATATATATATATATATATATATATATATATATATATATATATATATTATCTATTATATATATTATATATATATATATTATATATATATATATATATATTATATATATATATATTTATATACTCACCATATACTGCGTGTTTTGGGTGTTTCCTTGGTTCTCTCTTTGTTGACCTAATTCCCTTCTGTTTTGCTTTACCCGGAGAGCCATTATGTCTTTAATCCAGTATTCCGTGAGACCGGCTTCTATAACACGATTCATCACCATATTAAATCGATCTCGAAATGGTGCACCTTTTCTGTTGGAATGAGATTCATAATAGTATTTTTTCTTCTCTCATTAGAATAAATCAAGCTGTAAAATTGAAGATGTTTGTTCGTCAAGGGCAGAGAGATACCAGGTATTATGATTATGAATATGTATTTTGAAAGACAACCTGATGGTGGAATTTAAGGTTGGTTGTTTATGAGAATTATCTTACTATTACATGATATTTTACGTGTTCTAATTATATCATAATTTTACGTGTTCTTCAATTAATGAACACTCGTGTACTCATATATCGTTTCTTATTTACCTGTGTTTATTCACAAATAACCAATTTAGATATATTTTTGGTCTAATATCCAATTACTCCTTGGCTTAGGTAAATATAATTAACTACCTACAGTTTTATGTGATTATTATATTTTTCGCCCATATCATCTATTCCCAGATATTTCTATCTCTCACTGTAGTGATTCTGCATAAAATTTCATTGGAGACCTACATATTTATGGTATGTTATAAAAAAAAATATATGAGAGAAACACCGCAAAAAAAGTGCGAGAAAAAAATAAAAATGTTACACATAAACTTATTAGTTTAATGAACAGATTTATTTTGCTCTTGTTAAAGGATTTTTAAAGTACAAGAGTATGTATAAAATGTGCAATAAGAAGGTACTTACCCATAGCCCCATCCAAAGTAAGGAACTATACCATAACCTTCCTTACTGATATAGTATGGAGTATTTCCTATATTGTCTGTGTAGTAAGAATCAATAAGATTACGGCTTATTTTTTCCCAGACAATGAAAGCAAAGTTCCCTTCGATTATTCTTTGAAATGCTTCTTTGTGGTCCTTCAGACGCTGTCGAATATCCCAGCATGAGACGACCATGAACAAGAACGATAAAGATAGTAAAAGAAATAAAAATATTTTAGTAAAACCCAACCATATGAAATATTGGTTTGTCTCTTATGAACATCAATCGTGCCAGACTTCATTCATGACTCTAGTTCCGTAACTTCATACTTCTATCTAATTTCCTATGTCGTTCTCTCCAGAATGATAATGTGGACTGATGTATGATAAGCACAATGGGTTTATCAAAAAGAAGGAAATACAAAAAAATTAAATGCATTATCTATTTTCATATTTACAAAAATTTCAGAGAGTTGGTTGTTAAGTGTACACTTTTCCTACCTCTATATTTTGTACAACTGAAAGATTGCTATCCACGCCTACTTATATGTTTTATGTAAATATCTAGCTGACCAACCCGGCGCTACCTCAGATAACTCTGAATGACAACCGATAAACTTTCTTTCTCGTTCTCTCTCTCTCTCATTCTCTGACTCCCAACCAATGCCATCTTGAACTGACAAGGCCTGTGCGATCACTCAAAACAGAGCGATGAATCATCACTAGTCGTCCTATCCTGGCCATAAGTTACCATTCCCAGTTCTGGTATTTTTGTTTTTGGTGGTTATTTATTACTTTCTATCTAGAGTATCTAATTGCTATGTTAGATAACTATATTTCACAGTCTTTAACAACATCATAATCCTCTAAACCTGGTTAATATGATTAAATATGCTGCATAATGGTGGAAAATCAGCGCAGAAGTTATGATGAGAAACAACAGTTTATTAACACAAATGATTATAAAATACATTATCAGTCATTGCTGATGACTTTAAATGAAAACTCAGTACTGCAACTTTCAGATTTTTGTAAACTGTTCAAACCCAGTTTATTTTTAATTTGCATTGCTGTGGGTACTTTTTCTGAGGCCATCTAATGAGACATTACTAGTTGGCAACCTCCGATCTCCAATGACCTTTCTAGTGTTATACTTAAATCGGGCGAAGAAGGTTTCCAGACACACGTGTAAAGTCATTTATCTCTGGTTGACCATAATGAATGTAAAGCATCGACATAAAGGTACTCGACTTCACAATAAATATGCAACTCCACTAACATATAATGTAAATGACGAGAAGTATATTTTCCTACAGAAATTCCATTCCTGGTTAGATCTCTGGAATAATATGACTAAAACTGGTGGAAAGTTGAGTAGGGAAACATTCACTGCCTTAAAACACACAACTAATGCAATGATAGAAATAACAAAATACTGTGTAGAAAAATTAAAAATGAAATATGTCTTACCAGGAAAATTTCAAACCGATCAACTTGAAAATAGATTTGGTAAATATCGTCGACTTGCTGGCTGCAATTACAACATTTCCTTACGACAAGTGTTTGAGTGTGAAAAAAACTGAGGTTAATGTCTGTTCTTAGAATAACTTTTAATAATAAAAAATTCGAACTGAAGATTTTCGAAGAAACGAACTGGGAGGGCATGAATAATCAGGAGTCCGGAAATAACGATTTTTTTTATATTGATGTCAGTCAAGATGATATTGATAAATGTATGGATCTTTTCCCGGTTATAACATACCTTGCCGGCTATAGTGTGTATGCTGTTGTGAAAAAACTGTAAAGACTTACTTACTTGCCAAGAAACAAAAGATAGCTTACCAGACAATAACAGTTACATTCAGGGTATAAGCAGAGGAAGGCTTCTTTATCCACATGAATCTGTAGTAAACGTAATTCTGTTTAACTATATAACCATTTGATAAACTGTCACAGTATCCTGATTTTATACAATTGATGTATCAAAGGAATTTGGCCACGGACATTTCACTCACTGTCCTTTCTGATAATGATGCCATCTTACCTCTAAATGATTGTGATGCTGGACATAGCATAGAAAAAATTCAAAAACTGTTGATATTTGCTTCCTCCAATGCCCTACTAAACAATTATTGTAAGAAAAGTAATGAAAACATTCAAAATTGCAAAAAATTTAACAAAAAAGAGAAAGCTGAATACATTGAAGAAATAAGATTCTGAGGAACAATTGCTGTAAATTATAGAGAATATTTATTTTGTATATAGCTGTTATACCTTTTCCTAAAGAAAGAGGCATCTTTTGTCACCATTTTTGTGCTCTTGTCCTCCTGTCTATGTAAAATAATGTATTATATACTCATTTCTGTGAATAAACTTTTTTGTTCTCATTACTGTTTCTGCACTGATTTCCCTTTATATTTAATCATAATAACCAGGTCCAGAGGATACTGATGATGCAAAAGACTGTAAAACATAATTAACTTACACAAAAATTATACATTCTGCAAATAACTGATAAATGCCACCAAAATACAAAGTTGTGAATGGAAACACACGGATAAACTTTCTTTCCTAGTTTCTCTCTTCTTTTATAACTCTCGGATTTTTCCGCTTGCTCTCCTTAACACCCCCTCCTACTTGCTATCGAGCTCATCACTCTCTCTTCTCTACTCTCTCTATCTCTCTCTCTCTCTCAATTTTTCCTCTTTCTCTCTGCTACCCT
>NC_061099.1:28217691-28235191 GCF_015104395.2 Macrobrachium nipponense | reverse complement strand
TTTGAATGAATTTCTTGAGAGCTTTGAAAGTCAATTAATGCAAAGGGTTGGGAAGCTATGGAGCTGTACCTGAAAGGTAAAATGGTACTATTCATAATGAAATTTTTATCATTATGGCATGTCAAGTGAAAGGAATATCTAGAATACTATGTGTCAATTATTTATAGAAAATTATAGAATGACGTTAAGTCTTTACAAATAAAAATGAAAAAAAGACAGCCATTTAATTAAAGCATGAGCTTAAGATGATTTGTGATACTATGAGCATCGATGGTAAAATAAAGAAAGTTTACAATATATTTTTTTTAATTCAATCGTAATTTAAAACATTGTGCCTTGAGGAATGTAATTTTTTCCACTCATATAAGCAATTGAATTTGAGTTCAATTGAGAAGCAGTGTCTTCATTTTAACACGAACTCATAATTCGAATATACTCGGAGCGTCTTCTAGGTAAATGTCTCTACCATGAAGATATTAGAAGAAGAAATAAGCTTCTCATTTTCAGGCCTTGCAGCATTCAGTAAACAGACAGTTAAGAGATAGTTAAATCATGCTAAACTGAATACATGAATATTATGTTTACTGAAAATATTGTTGTACGTATATATATATATATATATATATATATATATATATATATATATATATATATATGTGTGTGTGTGTGTGTGTGTGTGTGTGTGTGTGCTGTGTGTGTGTGTGTGTGTGTGTGTGTGTGTGTGTAACTTACTGCATGACGTGGAATAGGACACTATTACGAATAGCAGAAGCGACCAAAGCCAAATGACATCCGAATACTTTCTCTTCTATAGCTTGCCAAACTATCTTCCCAACAACTGATGTAATAGTGTCATCATAATGCATGTTAACTTTAGCCATTTGATTAGTTGATGATAATACTGATGCATTCGGATAAAATGTTCCTTCAAATGAGGAAATGAGATCTTTTCCTGATGTTCTGAATTCCTTATACATGCCAAATATATCTGACGCTTTGTCCAAACCACTTTCAAGGGTTTCAGTTCCAAAGGTGAAGAAGAGAAGCCATATACATTTCCACGCTGCCATCCTGAAAAAAATATTGCTTCTTCAATGTAAAAACAATAAATTTGTTTTCTTACAGAATTGGTTCTCATCCATTAAATCTGATTCTGAATTGTTGCAAACGCTTTTTAAAGCAAACCATTATTGGAATCAGCTTGATACTACTCCAATAATAATAGTTTCATATTTATAGCAGAAGATTTATCAGCAACACAACTACCGTTCTACTTGCAGCAAACATCAGTTGTTTATTACCTTGCAAAATAAATGTGAAGCTCATTTTATTATAATACCTTTTTCATATCATTTACCAAAAGTTCTCTCTTTATTTTCTTGATCCCAAACTTGATGCCGCCCTGTCATACTCAACTCTCTCCACATAATCAAACCACCACAGAGTTTATCATGAGACTAAATTAGCCAGGACTATGGAGTTTCTCCAATCTGTGACCCCATTTAAAATTCATATCTAACTAATATAGTCATTTTGTTGGTGGCTGCTTTCGTCTGAACGCATTTTTACCCCTTCCGGTATTCTTCAGGAATCTTCGCATTCCTTACCTTATTAATTAGTTTTATGATACGCCTCCACTCGTGTTACACTCAGCCGATATAAATGATACTTGTCCCCAGTTCTTTTTGTTCTTTTTTTCTTAGTCCCAATAACAACGCATTCAGAATCTCAATATATGCTTTACAATATATTTTTCAATCATGCCTTACTTCTTTAAATTACCGGCTTTATTTATTTATAAAGAAAATCAACAATACGGCTCTAAAAGTGATCTTACCCATATAATTCTCCCCACTTCGAGTAGAGCAAGTTTAAGCAATGGGTGCTTGTTTTTATGGAAAGAATTAAAAAAATTCCATATTCTTTGGCATTTCCACTAAGGAAGTAAAATTAAGCTCTGGGCTTCGTGTGTCTTAACAAATTTTTTAAGGGTGAGGTTGGAATCCGCACTCCTTTTTCCTTGATGTTAGCTGGTAATTAATTCTAACTTCAGCAGCTTTCAAACTTCAAATTAGTTTCGGTACTGACGGAGTCTTTAATTTAGGTGAGACTGACTTCATTTACGGTTTAGATATTGCTTGTGGCTGGTAAATTTATGTAGCTAAAGTTCTTGGATTTTCTTTTATTGTTTTTACGAGTCATTTTCTTTTAATAATAAACCTTCTTTTCACCCTTTTCTCATAAATCATAATATCACACACAAAAGGAAATAATTTGAAACTACGTAATTCGAAGAACAATTTAATATTTTAAATAAGCTTCTGTGATTTTATTTTTTACTCTCTTCCTGAAGTTAATATACAAATATTTGCTCAGCTCTGTTATCAATGTCTGGGTTCTGAATGAACGTGACGCATATGAACTTTTCTTGGTATTGAATAGACATGTCCCTCTTGCAGCCATCTTCTTATCCATCGGTAAACAGTTGTGGTACTAACGCCACTCTCGTAAGCGATTCTTTGCGCTGGCATTCCATAATACCACATCCATACTAAGCGGGCTCGAGCACCCAGCACCTCTGGTCTGTTAGAGCGGGAATACATTGATTCTGAAAATAAATTGAGAACTCTAATCAGAAGCTCTCTCTCATCAAAAAAATATATAGAGCCAATAGTAGCGGCTGGGAATAAGACAATATTTAGAGTAATAATACAAGCGTTTAACAAAGCTTTTCGAATTTACATTCCTTCGAGGTAAACAAACGGCCGATAGAAAGGTTACTCTTATTTTTAAAAAAATCAGTTGATTTTCATTTTTGGAATTAAATCATTCGCTCCCAACAGACAAATATTGTACAGAGATTACAGCAACTCACCAAATTACAATTGTGTAAAAAATAAACATTGTGATTTTTCCAGAGCTCCTAAATATTCTCTTCTCTATTTAAAGGCGCAAAAAAAAGAAAGCTCTTTCCTCTTTCCCCTAGATCTTACAATTTCTCCCATCCACCATTCTATCTTTCTTGATTACTTTCATTTGTTTAGACCGCCTGTAATTACCTATTTGAAAGTTAACTTTCTAATCTCACCTGGCAACACCGAAGTTCGATTCTCAGCTCTGCTAACGTGGAACTAGAGGAATGTATTTCTGGCGATTAGTAATTCATTTCTTGATATAATATGGTTCGGATCCCACAATAAGCTATAGGTTGCTAAGTAACCAGTTGGTACCTAGCTACGTGAAAAAATATCTAATCCTTCGGGCCAGCCCTATGAGAGCTGTTAATTAGGTCAGTGGTCTGGTTAAACTAAGATATACTTAACACCTTGGAATATGAAAGTGGTTGAGAAAGTCAAGCATAATTTTCCTGTTAGGCAGTTCTTATTGAATGCTGCAGCACTTGTGGTGTTTACTATTTCAAGATAAAACCTCTCTGATTTCTTTTAGTCTCCTCATATCCTTAAAACCAGTTAAAATCAAAATTGATCATAAAAGTATCACAACGAATCCTCCATGTGAACATTTTCCGAGCACTATTCAGCGTTAACTTATTTCGAACTAAGACCGACAGAATAGATCGTGTAACAAAGTATTCTGAACTCACATGATGGCAGAGAGTGTAACGAATTCACCAGCTTCTGTCTAGTAACCAACTGCTTGGTTGAGCAGCATCACAGGAACAGCTAAAGGCAAACCAGTGCTTGAGGTTTTAAAGCCTCATTTGCGCATGTGCTTAAACACGCAGGCGAGAAAGATCCACCTTTACGGCAATCATTGATTAGGATTATGTACGTGACAAATGTATTAACAATGAGCGCGTCGAACAATAGTTTATACAGCTCATTTTAAACTGAATACACATTATGGTCATAATCGTAGGGTATAATATACATTTGCCAGTATATGGAACATAGCTTACGCCCGCACTCACATACGTAAGCGCATATATATGCATATATATATATATATATATATATATATATATATATATATATATATATATATATATATATATAACATATACATATGTATATATATATATAATATATATATATATATATATATATATATAGATATCTATATATAATATCTTATCTATAGACTCTATATATATATATCTATATATATAATTATATATATATATATCTATTAATAATATTATATCATATCTATATAATATATATATATATATAGATATCTATATATATATAGATCATATTAGGTTTATATATATATTAATATATATATACTATCTACTATATCTAATATACATATCTATATATATAATTTTCCTGATACTATCTATATATACATATCTATCATATTAGATATATAATATCTATCATTATATCTATATAATATGATCTATATATATCTATATATATCATATATCTTATAATATATATAATTATTTATACACTTATAATATATATATAATCACTCATTATATATTATAGTATGTATATATATATAATATACTATTCCATTATAGTATATATATCTCTACATAAATAATATAATATATACCTATTATATTATCATAGTATCTATATAATATCTATATATATATCTTATATATATTAATCTATAATATTAAATACTATATAATCCTATCATTACAGTACATACATACACACCACACACACACACACGTATATATATATATATATATATATATATATATATATATATATATATATATATATATATATATTTAAAAAATCACAGTAGATGCACGACTTCATAAATAAGCGAATACCACGGGACATGATAGCCAGGAATCCAAGCGCTTTCGTCTTTATTCAGACATCGTCAAGGAGCTACTGTAGCTCCTTGACGATGTCTGAATAAAGACGAAAGCGCTTGGATTCCTGGCTATCATTTCCCGTGGTATTCGCTTATATATATATATATATATATATATATATTATATATATATATATATCTGGAGTATTTATAGCTTAATATACCAGGTATTAAACACACGCACGCACAGTATGATATATATTCATATATATATATATTATATATATATATATATATAATATATATATACTATATATATATATATATATATCATATATATATATATATTCATCAATCTACAATTACATTCGGTAAGTGCCCACAGACAGTTTTATTACGTACACACACATACACATGTAGGAACACAGAAAAAACACACACCCCACACACAGACACAGACACACACACACACACACACATATATATATATATATATATATATATATATATATATATGTATGTGTGTGTGTGTGTGTGTGTGTGTGTGTGTGTGTGTGTGTGTGTGCGTGTGTGTGTATGTGTTTAATGCGAGGTATATCAAGCTATAAATATCTCCAGTTATCGAAAACCTTATAGCCTAAGGATAAGGTATATCCAAGGGGAATTATAATCAATTTACTAAGTGCATATGCCCCACCCAGGATACATTAAAAATAGAATTATATTATTAAAAAAGTGGTCACAGTCTATTGTATATCGTTGTATCTATATAACCAAATCCTTGTGTCCAATCCTGACCTGCCAGGTTTACTTATGAATTATATTTCTTATTAGGTACTACATAGAAAAGTAAGGCTCCAAGCAGACCAGGCTTCTTGGTCTTTAGGTAATATTTATAATAGAATATTTACTTGTTGGTTTCATAGGGATGTATGTCTGGTTGTGGTCTCTTCATGGATATTTCCACTACCTTGTTGCATGATACTTATAGGATTTTATGAAGTAAACAAATAAAAAAAAATATGTACTATCGGCAAGAAAAATGAAGATACAGTTTTCTTAAATATTCGGACACATATTGCTCAATAATGTCACTGTTACCAACTCTAGAAAGATCATCATGTCTGTTGCTTTCTAGATTTCCAGAAACTTTAAACCATAAAGATTCCGTAAAAGTCCTATAATAATTTATACTTGAATGTAGTAACAGGCTCTATATTGTTCGTTAATGTTGGTTTGGTAATATCAGTTCAGAGTAGAACATCGATAATAATCCTTCATTAAAACCTGCCTTAAAATCTTACTAATAGTAAGTGATGCTTGACACTAAAATGACGTAAAACTCATGATTAATTGGAAACAGATCTTGAATAACGAGAGAAAATGTTAAAAAATTGGGGCAATGCCGGTGGAAATCGCGGGGAATAATACAGTAATGAATGCAATATTATGACGAGAGAGAGAGAGAGAGAGAGAGAGAGAGAGAGAGAGAGAGAGGAGGGGGGGGGGGGGGGGGGGGGGGAGTGGCTGTAACTGTAGGTCTATCTATATACTTAATTCATTATTTTTACTTTGAGAGATTGAGTGATAATATTTTTTCCAGATATGTCTTCGAGAGAGAGAGAGAGAGAGGAGAGAGAGAGAAGAGAGAGAGAGAGAGAAGGGGAAGGGGTGGGTGGGGGTGTGGGGGGGGGGGGGGGGGGGGGTTGGTAAGCGTAGGTCTATCTATATTCTTAATTCATTATATTTACTTTGAGAGATTGAGTGACAATATTTTTTTAAATATTGTAAAAGAGAGAGAGATTTTAGGGGGGGGGGAGAGAGAGAGAGAGAGAGATAGAGAGAGAGAGAGAGAGAGAGAGAGAGAGAGAGAAGGCGTAAGCATAGGGGTATATATATACTTAATTCATTATATTTACTTTGAGAGATTGGGTGATAGTATTTTTCAAATATGTTTTAGAAAGAGAGAGAGAGAGAGAGAGAGAGAGAGAGAGAGAGAGAGAGAGAGAATTATATCATTGGTGATGGACTTGTGACGGGGAAATGCGGAATGAAGACCGGTGAGTCGGTGCACAGTCTACGGTCATTCTTTCTCTCTTGATATTATAGTCTCCATTTTTTAAAATCGGTTTTCATCTACAAATGATTCACGAAAAAGCTGTAAGTAAAAATATCTATTACCACAAATAACTCGATATCTATTGCACAGGCAAATAAAGTTTTATATAGTACAAAAAATGCTGCTGTGTTGGGAGATCTTTCAGCCTAGAGGCAAAGTAATGCAACCGTGTAAGGCTAACTACGAACTGCTTGTAAAGGGAGCAGCCAGAAAATCTTTGAGCTGAATGGCCACTTTAACCTTGATAAAGATTTATTTTTAATGTCAGTAGCTTTGTAAACAGCAACTAGCATTCGATTCATGTCAACGTCAAAGTAATCAAAGTGTGAAAGCCATTACGTAAGGCAGAATGAAATAACTTGTGCTCTCCCGCACAAAGTTTCTCGGTCCCCTCCTCTCATCATAGAACATGCTCTTGCGGATTCAACTAGATTTCCTCAACCCACCTTAGCCGTCGCAACATTGCTTGCCATTGACGTCAGCTACCTTTAAACACTTTAGAATATTAACAAAAATATGCAGAATCTAAAATAATTGCAATCATTACTTCCGATAATGCAATATTGTAAATATTGTCGTCGTGGTATATGGTACTATAATCAGAAATTCACACTCTATCTTATAGATCTCCATGAATGAATCCATCCGATAAATTCCAATAACTTAGAACATATATCGTGTTTCTAAGTATCTAAACGGTTTTGTTTTGCAGTTGTAACTTAGATGATATAATATGCATTGTATTTTCATATTCTAGAGTATATTTAGCTAGATTATGTCTTTGAAGTAAAAGAAAAAAGGAAATTCGATGAACGAAAACTAATGAAAACTATATCTTCTCTTTTCTTGCCGATTGTACATCTATTATTAACATTTATTCCGGCGATTTCAACGAACCAAAAGAAGTGATTTCTTGAATGCACTCTTACTGAATTTAAGTGAACCTGTGGCAATATACTTTTAATTATCTCTTTTCAATTTTTATTACACATATCCCCTCACAAAAAATCACTAAACAATACGGAAAAATAATAACAGCATCAGAATCCATAAACAGCATCAACGAAAACATTACCTTACGACAGCAGAATACCTGATTCAACTGTTCATCTGTCTTTAGAGAGTATAGAAAAGACAGACAGAAGTTTCCAGCATTTATTGCAATCAACGATGGATAGGGCATACCATATTCTTAGTATGAGAGATGACCAATATAGCTTTAAAAAACTGGTAACCTCAGCTGGATCATCCGAACCTAATGTTAGTTTATAGATCTTCTATGATCCAGAGTTAGTGTAATCGAATGCAGATGGCCGATAATAGGATAACAAAGGTCGCTACATTGGCGTTCAGTTTCAAAGCTCTTATGCGCTTGTTTCTCTTATCCACATTGCTACAAATAATAAAGTGGGAAATAGTACAAACATTATACCTAAATGAGAATTTTACCCTTAAAGCCGCAAATACAAAGTTCTGAATACTGGTAATGACGAAGTCCATGATATGAAGTTCTTATTATTATTATATTATTATTATATATATATATATATATATATATATATATATATATATATATATATATGTGTGTGTGTGTGTGTGTGTGTGTGTGTGCGTGTGTTTGTGTTTGTGTACGTATATCGTTTATCTTTTAAGTGTATTACTAGCGTAGTAAGTTACTGATGATAGTAAGTCTGCTTCAGTGGTAGCGTTACCCAATAAGAGACGATAAGCAAACCAGAGACCTTTGGAGCACATCATGCTTTGGGAGCAGCCAATAGCTGCGTTACAACCTAGCCATAAAGGTCAAACCTTCCATCATAATCAGTGATTTTAAACGCTGTGTCAATGGTTTAACAATGGTTTAAGGGATTTTTTTAATTTTTTCAGTTAACTCTGATGACATTTTTTTCGAAAATTTGAAAATAGCTTTTGATATGAGGCGTCTTTTGATACTAACTAATACATGTACCGGAAACTGCAAGACTTAAATAAATAAATTTTTAATGAAAGGTGTTTCTTGGAGAGCTCAATGTCTTAATTTACATACCATAAGATATAATAGCATAAAAAACATAACCTTATAGAGAATTCTGTGGGATTATTTTATGAATCCATGAATCACCGGGTCGCTACCGATCTCCATAAAATTTGTGACATCTGTCTCGAACGACCATACCAGATTATGTAAGTTTGGAATAATATTGAACCTTAAATGCAACATGGTTTTGCAGTTTCGGATCTTGCAGGCATAGGGATATAGAAAAAAGCCTCTAGGACTGATGTGCATGTATAGCTGAAAGAATATATATAATTATTAAATATGTCAGTATATCACAATCAACATTTTGCAGTGTTAGATTTGAAATCTATATTTTCTGTTAACTAATATATGGTTAGGATTTTTTGCTTTCCCTTTAATTTTAGCTTTGACAAGGGAGCACTCTATACAGCTTGGTCTTGGATACAATTAAATAGCTAATATGAAAACGTGTCTTTAAAAAAAGCTGTATATCACAATTGGGTTTATTTGATTGTAATTTAACGTCCCTGTGGATTATGCAACGGACTGGCATAGGCAACAACTTATGATAGCATGAATGTAGTGATATTAGGAAATAAAAGAATGAA
The DNA here is from genome assembly GCF_015104395.2 of Macrobrachium nipponense. NCBI lineage: Eukaryota > Metazoa > Arthropoda > Malacostraca > Decapoda > Palaemonidae > Macrobrachium > Macrobrachium nipponense. Next base: position 28,225,698 of record NC_061099.1, on the reverse strand, counting down.
GTTAAGGTTCCAGTCCCAATGCTGGAGCTATAATCCAAAAATTTCAAGTCTTATTTCTATAAATATTTTCAGAAGTAGCCAATTTCTAGTTTATGCATTGTATAATATATATATATATATATATAATATATATATATATATATATATATATATATATATATATATATATATATATATATATATATATAATATATATATATATATATATATAATATTATATATATATGTTATATATATATATATATATATATATATATATATATATATATATATATATATATATATATATATATTAATATATATATATATATATATATATATATATATATATATATATATATATATATATATATATATTTGTGTGTGTGTAGGTGAAATTGCAATAGCCACATTTGTGCTCGTTTTTGGATACGCTTGTAACTACAAACCCTTGTGCTCCAACTTCAAAGAAATTTGAAGAAATCATGACCGGTAGTGGTAAACGAACCAGTGATACCATAATCACAACGAAGTCACCTTTCCGACCTGACCACGAGAAGGATTAAAAGTCTAGTCCCACTTGTACATACATATTTCTGTCGTTTTCAGATATATATTTATTAGAGCTGGAATATCCAAATAAGAACAAAGAATTTGAGACGCTAAGAGGGCATTGTGGCTATTACAATTTCACATGTATCCAGTAAAAATGACCACTAGATTCTACATATATATTTCAGCCTAAAAAGTAATAAAAACTTTGCCCACTTGACTACGATAATGAAGATGGGTTTCAGCTCTAATGAATATATAACTGAAAATGACAGGAATATGTATGTACACGTGGGACAAGACTTTTAATCCCTCTCGTGGTCAGGTCAGCAAGGTGACCTCATCATGATTATGATATCGCGGGTTCGTTTCCCGCTATCGGACATCATGATTTTTTCAAATTTCTTTGAAGTTGGAGCACAAGGCTTTGTAGTTACAAGCGTATCCAAAAAAGATCAAAGAATTTGAGAAGGGAAAAGGGCATTGTGGCTATTAATGTTTCATATGTATCTGGTAAAAATGACCAGTAGATTCTACACACACACACACACACACACACACACACACACACATATATATATATATAATATATATATATATATATATATATATATATATATATATATATATATATATGCTACAAATGTCCTTTAATATCTAATTCGCTCTACCTCGGAATTGATATATTTTCATATATGTACCAGAGGGGAATTTTTAGTTGATAATAATTTCGTCCCCTCATGGGATCGAACCACCGTCCAGTGGACGGGAACGAAATCAGGACGGCCTAGTGACGTTATCGAGTCGGCCTCTCTGTTGGCCGACTCGATAGCATCACTAGGCCGTTCTGATTTCGTTCCCGTCCACTGGACGGTGGTTCGATCCCATGAAGGACGAAATTATTATCAACTAAAAATTCCCCTTCGGTACATATATGAAAATATATCAATTCCGAGGTAAGAGCGAATTAGATATTAAAGGACATTTGTAGCTAATGATCTATATGAATCACGGTGATGTGATAATTATTCATATATATATATATATATATATATATATATATAATATATATATATATATATAGTCAACCTTGGCTATATATATATATATACATATATATATATATATATATATATATATATATATATATATATATATATATATATATATATATATATATAAAGTCAAACCTTGGCTTTCACATACCTCTCATTTCGTATTTCGTACATTTCGGTTTTCGTAGACTTTTTCCTACGAAATTTTGTCTCAGTTATCGTACGTTTCCTCGGTTTTAGGCCAGCAGGGACTGGTTTGAAAAATTCAGAAAACGAAAGGGCATACATATTGTGCCTACTTCAAGGATTAAGGAAATGTTTGCAAATTGGAATAATGTAAGAAATTTTGTGGAGAATTATCATCCCAACAAAGAGGTTGTAATCCATGTCTCCAACATGTTTAATGACAATGTCGTGTTTAATTTTTGGCAAATTTTAAAGAAACGCCAGAAACAAATGTCTCTGGACAGTTTTGTTGTGCGACAAGTGTCCAGAAACTCTAAAGCTGGTCCCAGTGCCAGTAAAAAACGAAGAGGGGAAGTAACCTCAGATAGTGCCAGTTAAAAACGAAGAGAAGTAACCCCAGATAGGTCCTTGATACCTAAAGTCCTTCTGGAGGGAGATACCCCTTCAAAACAATAACCTTTCCGCTTCCTTCTCCCCTCCTCTCCGTCTTCCATACGCTAATAAGTGTTTTCCATAAAGATAGAGTGATGTTAAATGTCCATTTATTAATTTCATTAGTCATTTATACTTATTTCTCATTGTTTTCCGTATGTAAAACTGTTTATTCCATATGAAATGTATTTTTTATTAAACTATTTGTGGGTCCTTATGGGAATTATTGTTTCGGTTTTTGTGGGAGGTTCTGGAACGGATTATGTACGAAAACTGAGATTCCCAAATATTAAAAAATATATATTTATAATATAATTATATATATAATATATATATAATATATAAATATATAGTATATATATATACTAGTATATATAATATAATATATATATATATGTATGTATATATATATAATATCTATATATATATGTATGTATATATATATATATAATATATAATATATATATATATATATATATATATGTTATGTATATATATATATATATTATATAATTATATAATTATGTATATATATATATATATATAATATATATATATAATATTATATATTATATACATATATATATTAATAATATATATATCATAAGTAAAACATAAAACAACAATGTGCACTTATGAAAACCCAAAAACAATTAAAACTGTACTCAAACAAAAAAATAATAAATAAATAACTTAAGATACTATTAAAAGAGCACCTATTTTGTCAGGAGATGTCAGCTGAATGACTATGGAAGAAAGGCAGAGTCACGAAGAAGACATGCTCACGCCAAATACTACAGGGTACAGAAGTGGTGTGTGAGTTCAGTTCCGGCACCAACTGCTTAATGTATAATGACTCAAGAATGGGCAGTTTGTGTAAGGGGCTTGTTTGATCAAAGATAGAAAAGTCAGAGTATTTGATAATAGTATGGCAGAGTTTTGAATAATTTCTGATGTTAGAGAATTCATGGTTGGAAATTTTACAGGACACACACACACACACACACACACACACACATATATATATATATATAATATATATATATATATATATATATATATATATATATATATATATATATATATATATGCATTTCTCTTAGACATGAATCATGAAATTTATAAACATAGAGTCACAATTTTGGGTACTGAAGAAGCTTTAGCTGTCAAGGATTCATGGGCACCTGATAAATATCGCACGAACAGAACAGTTTCTTTCATATCTAGCAATCAGTAGGTCTGTCAGGCTGTAACTTCAGGATTGTTACAACTACTGGATAATGTGCAGAAACCTTTAATAGGTGGCAATGATAAGCACACTTCAAACAATGACAATTCTGAAGAATACGTATGAATCTCCCTAATCCATCCCTCATTAACATTTATCCGTGAGCAACGTGTGTAGTCCTTTGGTGACAGTGAAGATGATTATGAAATGAAAAGAGTATTCACTCGAGAATCTCATTCAAACTGCGACTACTGAGAATTTCTGCAGTGATTTGCAGCTGGTGAATAAATTTAGTTTAACCTTTATTAACCTGAGTGCAAATACCAGTTATAATGATGGAAGAATACCCGTTTTACCAACAGCGAAGAAATTCAAGGTCATTTTCTGTTGCAACAAGATTTTGCGCACCATTTTAGACGGTGAAGGAGTAATCTAAGTCGACTGCATAACTCAATGTAATCTCGTTACATTGAGTTACATTGTAAGCATTACAAAACAATTCTTTAGTGTCAAGAAACTCAACTCAGGAAAAAGAACATAAAATATGCCAATGATCCCTTGCTGCTTAGAGATTGCTTCTTCCAACATCCAGTTAATGGTTAAGTCGTGTCTAAAAAGACATTGAAAGAATTTGTGCGTAAATACATATATATATATATATATATATATATATATATATATATATATATATATATATATATATATATATATATATATATATATATATATATATATATATATATATATATATACTTTAATCCTTAAAACTATTAAGGTCCTTCGTTTTCTATTACAGACTTACAATAGTGTAATAGAAAACTATTTATTTGAGTTGGTACCTCTTGTTAATTCTTGGTTGAGCGTTAGCTACATAAGTTTACAAACTATGAAGGTCTGTAACGACCTGGTGATTGACAGGGTCATAAAAGAAGGTAAAACCTTTGGCTAAAAGTATGACAAAGTATTTATTTTACCATAAAACTGTGGGACATAGTCACTTAGCATCAAATTGTTAAATACAATTTTTGAAGAGTGACTTCCACATATTTAAAAGTTAGGCGTCGCCATCTAACCACCCACTTCGCCTGAGACAAATGTAAGGTAACCGACGAAGAATGATAAAAAAACAAGTAAAGAGTGAGCCAAAGTTTATTCTGGGCAATCGAGTTTTCTGTAGCATATTATGCTTTATTTAGCTCTCGGCCACGGCCCATGAAATTCGCAGTAGCGGCCTATGAAACTTTCACCCACAGCTCGGTGGTGACCTTTGTTGGCCACGATCGTGGCTCACCTTAGCCATAAATAAAATAAAACTATTGAGGCTAGAGGGCTACAATTTGGTATGTTTGATGGTTGGAGGATGGGTGACCAACATACCAATTTGCAGCCCTCTAGCCTCAGTAGTTTTATTTTATTCAAGGTTAAACTTAGTGTACACAAGTGTCTCGACACTCAAGGAGAGTACATTCGGACATAGACTGATAATGGATTCATGTCCTTTTTTATATGCCAGATTCTTACAATCTCTTATAAAGCTTCATACCTACAAAAAGCCAATTGGTGACTGTCAGTCTTACTTTGGTGGCAAGTCAACGTAAAATTCAATTTCTCTGGCCCTTGAAAAATACTGCTTGCTTGAATACTCCATTTGACCATTGGGAATTCACTTACTTCTAAGTGGAATATAACTAAGATTTATTTTGAAAACCCATTCAAGTATTCCTTAACCAGAATATGACAATACTCAGCACTACAAAATGTTTCACTTTAATTTTTCGAGATTTTTTAAATAGGCATTTTACAAATGTTTATTTTTCATATATTTCATTATATCAACATATTGACAATATATATTGTAGTTATCGTATCAAATCCATAGATATTAGTCCCTGCCTGTGACATAAAATTTTTCAGATTACTTTCGACGAATTCATTGTTATGGATTATTTTTGCTAAAGCATAATACTTGAGTGGTTGTTATAAGCATCATCCAAACTGTCTTTGAAATCTAGCGGAAACAATATAGCATTGTAAATGGTGAATGCTAAATATAAAAATTCTTTCGTTATATTCGCTATTGCTTTCATGTAAATTGACTATATACGATCGGTAAATAACAAAGTGGTAAGCTTTTACATAGCAGTATCTTGTATTGTTGCATATATCTCTATGAAACGATTACCATTGTAAAATATGCAAGCGATTTAAACATCAGAACTGTGATGTAGAAATATTTTTTAGTGTATGAAAGTTAAATCACACGAAAAGGAATTTTTCAACCGACAGGCTGAAAAGAATATTGACAATAGTTATTATTTTAACCGTTTTCTCTTGTCTAATTACATTAAATTTTATGAAATCTGTTGTCATGTAGGAAGAAAAAAAGAGAAACTAACAAAAGATATTGACATAAGGCAGTAATAGAAAATGAAATAAATGGTTTAAAGGTTATAAGTGCTTTTTGTCTATTATTTTGATAGGTATGAGAGATTCCGTGAGTACACTGAATAATAATATAGTACATTTTGTCTCTACCGTTCAGTTATCAATTTTTTTCTTACAATACGAAAAAATAAAGATCAGGCTGCCGATCAGAGCAGATAACATAGATCACATTCAGCTACCTGTTTTAGCTTCACGTTTAGCCAGAGGAATAACAAATGATCTGATTGTATTCGTCGATGGCAATTTTCTCCCAAAACATATCCTCTCCTTCTTCAAGGCGGACAATATAATGGAGATAAGTGTTGGCCAAAGTGCAAAAGTTGAGGAGAGTGAAAGAAAAAAAAGTGGTTTCACCCGCTCCGCACAAAGGTTCTATCTCTTGGATGAGCTCCCGTAATTGGCACCGCTGTCAGTTCTCTAAATATCAGCCGGAGGGAGAGGCAACTGCGGTAATTGTGCCGAAACTCAAATTACGCCGATTTACCCGAAAATTATCAGGTGGTATTTCAAGGGACCAACAATTTGAGAAAAACAAGTGATCGTCTTTTTTTTCTATTTTTTTCTATCGGATCCAGTTTTCTTTTACATTTTCGCTACCTGTTTACGCGTTTACACGGAGAATATCTCTCTCTCTCTCTCTCTCTCTCTCTCTCTCTCTCTCTCTTCTCCCCCCTTCCCCCCTTCTCTCTAAACTCTCTCACGATCATTCTTACCTTGTATTATTATTATTATTATTATTATTATTATTATTATTATTATTATTATTATTATTATTATTATTACTTTGTGCAAAGAAACTCACTAATAATGTTATCGCCTTTGATTACACGAGTAATCTGAGCAGCCCTTAATTTATATTTTGTTTGATATAATAATAATAATAATAATAATAATAATAATAATAATAATAATAATAATAATAATAATAATAATAATAATATTAATAATGATAATAATAATAGTTAGAGAAATATAAGATATCTATCCTCAGCTTCATCACCGCTATCATAATTGTATTAATTTTTCATTACAAATAGAAGTTTTGTCCCCATCGCGTTTGCCTGTATATTGTTATATTTCATATTTATTTTTTTGGTGTTGTAATATTCAATCATAAGTGGACTAATGATCCCTTCCTCTCGTCCTTCGTTCATTTTCTTTTGTTTATTTTTACATCATTTTCATTTAACTGGATCTTTGACATAATCCTTCTCTAAGTTATTTGTGATGTAAAACACAATACAAGATCTGTATATTATAATGAAATTTATTATACAGGGTGTACAGGGACCAGATTAGTCTACATAAAACGGGAAAATTCATATGACTTACCAAGTCTTGTCAAGGAATTCTTGCTGATGCTATTTCAGTTTTTTTCCAACTAATATTTCATAAAACCTCGTAACAATGCTGTACATTTGCTTTATAGAACTAATACTTCCATATAAAAGTCTAATTGTCACTTATCAGTTAAATTTATACTATAGTGATTTACCAGTCTTCTTTATAAGAGGTAGGGAAGTCGTTACATTGCAGTATCGTCAGATTTGAAATCATTTAGGTCATCAATAGCGACTGAGTGCCGGGCAAGCAATCACAGATTCGAGTTCATACTTTAAACCTGTGAACAAGGACATTTTTTTTTATATAAAAATGATATATCATCTGTATTACTCGTGTAATAGAAAGATATAAAGCTCCGTCAAAGAGACGTCATCATTCCTCTGAACATGGTAATTAATTGGTCAATTACAGATCTGATATACATCACCACTGTAGTTTAATAGCGCCATTGTAAACTTGAATTTTGTAAATGATATTTCATAATAAATAAAAGAAAAAGCCACAGAGCCGTCTAGAATTCTATTCTGTCACGCGAAGTAATTTACGTTTAGCGTGTAACGATTGTCATAACTTAATAGACATATTTCTGTTAGAAATATTCAACTTGAATGTCACTGCATCTGTCTATGCAATGAAACATTTCATGCACGTGGGATCTGCTCTAATGAAAAGTTTTGAAACAAGATCTTTCCATTACCCTTCTGTGAATAGTTTAGGACTGTAATATATAAAAAAAAATAGCAGACGTTAATTATTGACCAAGTCAAACTTTGTTATTTATCGCCC
>NC_061099.1:28212962-28217191 GCF_015104395.2 Macrobrachium nipponense | reverse complement strand
TGTTGTGGCGTCATAGGAAAACTGTCTTTACAGTAATGTTGCTTATCTTCATTATTATTTAACATTATATGATAGCAGAAAGACAGCTTTCTGCCTAATAAAGTTGTTGTTGTATTAATGCCTAAACCAATGTCCATTTTAAAACTTCATGTTTATGTGAAAAAAAAAAATCCCTATAAATTATGAACATTTGCCGAACTAAAAGTCCGCTAAATTAAAAAATGAAAAATTAGTCATGTTACTCACCTGTTTCTGAGAAATGTTTGGTAGTAAGCACCCTCAGCGGTAGGTATTCTCCTAAAATCACATGTGTGCCCTTCGAGATTTTCTGGCCTATGATGTCATAGAACTCCGTGACTCTCACGAATATTATCTTCCCCGATGATTTGGAATCGGCTAACTTCTTGAACACTCCCGACTGAATGCTCTAACGAAATAAGAGGGATTAGTTTTCACCACCGAGTTTCATTGTTATTAACCGTTTATCATTTGATGACCACTTTTATTATTATAGATAGGATATTATGTATTTGTTTCATGGTGCAGAGAATGCACATGAATTTGGTGTATTTTATGTAATTTTAGCTTAGTTTAGTTATGGGTTATTTCAATGAGATAAATAACAATGCAAAATTAGTGTGAAAACGGTGAAAAAACAAATAACTTACTATATACTTATATTTACATATGGGTGTGAACATTTCTAATAAATCATATTCTATTAACGAGCTTCTCATATTTTTGCATTGATTTTGTTATTGTTTTATCCACTTATTTTCATAAAGTTTTTTCTTGTGTTCGGGATTTATGATTTGTACGTGTCATATTAGACACAAATATACCTTGTACACGAAACCGTTGCCTGCTTACATGCACAAATATCTACCTATGAATAAACCCTGATCATAAAAACTCTGCCTTTAAAAAATCTCTTGCAAAGAGAAGAACCTTGCAAGAATTTAGACAAAAATTGTAAAATATTTACAATTTCACTTATTACACCAAAGAGATTGATCATGGAAGAATACTTACATCAAGTGTTTGCTGGAAAGATCCCCCACTGACATAACGCAGTAACTCGAGGGTCATCCACAACAGCTTTGACTGAATGATGAGTCTGAGGAACATACCTCACAATCAGGAGGGAGCTCAGGTTACCTGAGTAAGCTTTCATCACTATCAGTGTTCCTACTAGCCAAGTAGCCACGACAAGTCTCCTGGACCATTGCCTTGGATTTGGTAGGTCGAAATCTGTTGTGATTTGTAATCAAGAGATAATTGATGAGTATATGATAAGTTATTAAGGTGGGGCAGCAAATTAATGAAAGGAGGCGAGAATGGAGGTAAAGTAAAAGCAAAAAAGTCGGACAGTCCAAGGGACGAAGAGAGATAAAAATGCCTACAGTGCGCCACGTGAGTACTTTGATTACTATCACCTACGGAACAATCACCTCTTGACCATGATTTTTATAAGCTAAATTCTGGTGCTCTGGTTTCAAATGATAAGAAATATGTCCTACCTATACCATAACCTCCGTTTGAATAGATGACATCTCTTGTGTAGTGATTTGAGACAAAGTATTTGCACAAAAAGTTATTTACTCATTTTCCTTCTCTTAAACTGGGTAAAACAGATGTTTTCCTGCTGATTCCCACTGAAGGCCTAGGGAATCTGAAGGAAAACACCTTTTGTTCCCAAGACCTTCACCTGTAGAAAACCATCACTTACCTTGACCTAAAAGTATCCTCAAGTAGTTCTCCAAAGCATACCGCGATGAGCCTTCTGGTGATGTGCCAGAGACTGACACGAGAAAAGAGGAAGCCATTATCAGCACCAGGGAAGAAAACAAGCAGAGCCAAACGACAGGGGAGAGCGGCAGGAAATATCCCCAAGGATCGATCTGTGTTTTCCCTCTTCGTGACAGGATCCTTCCGATTTCAATCAGCATAGGAACTGTGTAATCAATGACCTGTGCTCTCGGGTACGACACACTGAAGAGCTGTAAAGCCAGGTCCACTTCCTGAAAAAAAAAAAAAAAAAAAAAAAAAAAAAAAAAAAAAAAAAAAAAAAAAAAAAAAAAAAAAAAAAAAAAAAAAGCTTAATGTAGTATATCACTAATAAAACTATTGTTCCTACAGTCAATCATAAAACAGAAATCTATATATTTTTATACTCTTTACAGAAAATACTGATACAAAAGAGGGTGAACTTAATTTCCCTCAAGAGGACTTGCCATTCTTCATTAAAGTTATAATGATATGAAAGCATGGCCGGAAGAAGAGAGAAGTCATCACTTCAAAAATTATCATCGAAACAATTACTAACTTTCCTGGCTAGTTGTCCAACCATTCCGCCCCACGATCCATTAGAGAATAGATATCCAAACGCCACATCAGAAGGGAAGGAAACGCTGAACCTGAAAATATAAATCAAACACTTTTTTTTATCATCCAACTGTTACAGTGTTATAAGTTTCAGGGTATTTCATGCATCCTACTATTGTGAAAAACTCTTGCACCTATTCATGTTTCGTAGCAAACAGAAATAACTGTATCATTATACTTCAATCTATTCTGTTTACATATTTATTTTACATGTGGTACAACAAATTGATTAGCTTGAAAGCTATTTCATCCCTATATTTACATGCATAGAATATTTACAAGATGACTAAATAAACAGTGACAATTAATATAATATTTCCTATTTGTTTAACTATATATATGAAAAAAATATTAACTTTTGGTAACGTGTCTTAGATTCATAAGCAATAAAATGAAATTGGTCCTTTATAAAAGCTACTGATAGCAATGTCAGAAAACGAGTATATTCAGAGACTAAACGTTGAGATTTGATACAACTTTGAACAATATGTTTAATACAAGAAATTTTTGCGATTTTTCTATTTGCTTTTCCATACTCAAATTCTTGCCAGTTGAGAAGGAAATTCCGGATTTTGATAAAAAAAAATATATATATCGGCACGTAACACTTACGTAAAGTTCAGAGTATTGCTAAGGATATCCAGGACTTCCGCCATGGGACCACTGACAGGCATTATGTGACTATCCTTAAGGATATTCCTATAAGCCCCTGCAGGATACGTATGTGGAGGATAAATGACCGTTGTTACTGACAAGTGTCCGCCATCAGCTAATCTGGTGGGAACGAAATTGTTAATCGCCGTTTTCTTCAGGTTCTCGGTGAATTTTGCTGCCCTCTGCTTTGCTGTGGTATGTATATATATATATATATATATATATATATATATATATTATATATATATATATATATATATATATATATATATATAAATATATATATATATATATATATATATATATATATATATATATATATATATAATAATATATATATATATATATATATATATATATATATATATATATATATATATATATATATATATATAATATATATATATATATATATATATATAGCGCGTGTGTGTGCGTGTGCTTTACTTTTTATTATATTGTAATAAATTCATATAAAAAATAAATGATGTGATTTTACCTTGAGAACTTATCAGGGAATAATTGTTGGCCTGGAACGGTAACAAGCCTTTCATGTGGTGTCCAAGAAGCAACTTCTACTAGTCGGCAACTAAATGGTAACAGGACGCGTAGACTCCACCTATAAATTAAAATTAATTAAATTGCCTTTGAATGCCATACTTATTAAGGTGAAAACAAATATAAATGCGAATTTGAGAGATAGTCAGTACCTGCTTAGGTCTTGTTTTGCTGGATGAAGTTCCATGACATTCGATTTTGAAAGAATTGTCTTCTGGTCCTGATTTATTTGCTTTTGAAGCCCACTTGTGATCAGCAAAAGTTTGGTGGGCCACACCAGAAGGTTGCCACGATACAAAGATTCGACAATCGATAACAGATGCCCAGTGTCATTTCCAATTACAATCAGGAAAGGGTCTTTTGACAGCTGACGTACCTGTAAATAATAAATTGATAATACATGAAAGTGGTTCTCGTGGGTCCTCAATAAAGTACTGCACCAACTCAGATTAGAATGAATGTATTTCTTGATGCGAATGGAACATGTTATTTTAAGAAGCATAGCTTAACAAATAAGAAATGAAAATTTATAGGTCTTACCAGGTCCACACTTGAAATCAGAGAAGGCACGTCTTTCTCTGACTCCACGGTGAAAATAAGAAGGCCCGAAGACAGCACAAGTCTTTCTGCAA
>NC_061099.1:28165462-28207962 GCF_015104395.2 Macrobrachium nipponense | reverse complement strand
TTATGTGTATATATATATATATATATATATATATATATATATATATATATATATATATATATATATAATATATATATGTATATATATTATATATATATATATATATATATATATATATATATATATATATATATATATATATATATATATATATATACTTTTAGGGCATAGTTTTTTCTCTTATACAATTTTCGTTAAAAGCAATTGCTTTAGTGGCATCAATAAGTTACCCAGGATTTATGGGCGGTACATCGACGATATTCGTCACCATAAAAGAATCTGACGATGCCAGAAAACTAGTCGATGCTTTGAAAAAAAACTCAGTGCTCAACTTCACAACAGAGCACAGCCAGCAGAAGACTTTCCCATTTCTTGATGTCCTGGTAAAACAACAAGAAAGACAGTTTAAAACGACCGTTTATATGAAAGCAACGAACGCTGCCCGTTGCTTGAACGCACGCGGGGAATGCCCGGACTCATACAAAAAGTCTGTCTTGAGTGTGCATGTCAACAGCCTTCACACAGCTCATCATTGAAGAGACATACATAACGAATTCGATCGAATTCGCCAACTGCTGACAAACAACCGCTATGCAGATCAAATGATCGAAGCAGCTATAAAAAAGAAAATGGACAAATATTACCATCCCAACACGACGACGAAAACGAGGAGAACTTGATTATTTACCATCGTGTACATTATGGGTCTGCATACAAGGATTGCTGCACACTACGCGGGATAATAAACAGAGGCGTAACCCCAAAAGCCCCTTACCACAAAATAAGCCTCAGGATATATAGTAAGCCCAACCTTGTAGCAGCCCTAATAATGAAGAACAGCACCACTCCGGGGGTACCGAAGGAGATATGCACGAACGTAGTTTACAAATTTACTTGTCCAGAGGAGATGTGTCAGTCTCACAGCCAAAACTACATCGGGCACACTACAACGACCCTTCGGAGACGTCTGCTGGCTCATAGAAATCAAGGGGCCATCCATCAACATTACATAGATGTACACGACAGGAACCCATCTCTACAAGAGCTCATAGAAGACACCCAGGCCGTCCACAGAGAAGAAAACTATGGTCGCCTCTTAATAACCGAAGCGGTGAGCATCGCTATTCAGAAGCCAACCTTGAACGTCCAATAAGAATCGGACCATATACTCTTCTCCGGCAGGAGAAGGAATACAAAAGCCAACAGGGACCAGACAGCGCGCCCCAACCCACCAAGAACATTGCGCCTCTTAGAAGACATGAGAGGACCCAAGGCCAATAGATCCTTGTTCAGGTCGCTGAGACCCCGCCCGACACGAATCTGCAGCCGTTAACCAACATAGACCATTTGGACACACACACACACACACGCGCGCGCGCTCACTCTCTCAAATTTAAATTATACATATTTATGTATAAACAGAAATGATCTGACTTGTACCTTTATGCATGCTATAAAATAGTTTTTTTTTGTATTCCTATAATTAGATTTCTATATTCATTTTTATTCCTGTATGTAATTTTGTAATTTTTTAATTTAAAACCAACATGTAACATTACATTTTAAACATGCATTTAAGGAAACACTAGCACATGGTATTGTCTTTTGAATATTTATTTAACCACTGTTTAAACTTTCACTTTTATTGTCACAGTATATATGTCCTTATGTTCTTTTTATCCTTAAGCTGTTAATCCCTAGACTAACCAGTACTCATACCTCAAGGTCATACTTCCCACACGATGAAATAGCCAGATTGTACGTCAGTAGTCGCTTGATAATCCCATAAGGCGAAACAGCTGTCGCGACAAAATTCAATAAATGGAAGAAGGAAGTCTGCGTATATTTCACCAGAAATTGACGAAAGAGAATCGGAAAAAACTTCGTCGGTATGAAGATACCTGCAAGAAACTTATTGATGCCACTAAAGCAATTGCTTTTAACGAAAATTGTACACATACATATATATATATATATATATATATATATATATATATATATATATATATATATATATATATACATATATATATATATATATATATAATATATATATATATATATATATATATATATATATATATATATGTGTGTGTGTGTGTGTGTGTGTATGTATGTGTGTGTATGTGTGTGCGTGTGTGTGTATACATATGCATACATATAATATATATATATATATATATATATATATATATATATATATATATATATATGTATATATATAATAAATTTTAGCAGTATTGTTACCAAAGCATTCAGGATTTATCATCTGTGCCATTATTTGAAGATATTTTATAGGTGCCAAATTTATCTGTCTAGTGCTGATTGCCTTTAAGAAAATAATTCTTTTCACTACCACTCAGTGAAAAGAGAGAGGGAGTATATATGATTAAGAATGGATACATTCAATTTAAATGAAAGTTATGTAAATAACTGATGAGCCAACTAATGATTTTTTTCGTATAGAGAAATTCCTCTTAATCTATAATACATTTAATAACTAAGCGAAGGAGATCGAGAAAACAATATTAAGAGGTTCCATTTGACTATTCACCTGGTTTCTCCTATAGTGATAAATCATATATTTGGAACCTATAAGATATCTTCAAATAGAATCCTGAATGCTTTGTTAACGTCACTGCAAAATTTAATATATATATATATATATATATATATATATATATATATATTATATATATATATATATATATATATATATATGTGTGTGTGTGTGTGTGTGTGTGTGTGTGTGTATGTGTGTGTGGTAGAGAGATTGGATATCGATTCTAGTTACGAATACCCGAGTTCGACGGTGATTTATAAGGTCTGAGTCGGTATAAACTTATAACCTCACTTATTAGTCGAATCGATAACGTCACTGAAGTCCTGATTTCTTCTTTGTCCGCTGGTCGCTAGTTCGAGCCCACGAGAGGACGAAATTATTATCAACTAAACAATTCTCCTTCAGTTTACATATATGAAAATATATCAATTAAGAGGTAGAGCGAATTAAATGTTAAAGGACATTTGTAGCTCGAATAGTTTATATGAATCATGGTGATGCGATAATTATTCTATAAGTATATATATATATATATATATATATATATATATATATATATATATGAGGCTTCACCTGAGTTTCTATTACCTTGGTGGATAACGGAGAATTTATATGCAAAAAGTACGGCTAAGGACCGTACATAAAGGGAAATTAATTAGGGAAACTACTAAGGTAAAATTAAATCATTATAATTACATTAAAACAAAGCACATATCAAAAGGATTAGTGTAAATGGGACAGGTAAACAGAATCCTGGCATACTCCAAAGATGACTTTAGAAATATTTATCTTGAAGAGACGGAAGGGGACCAGCTTCATTGGGCTCCGTAGGGGGGATGGACAGTAAATTTGCTAATAAGCTCGTTGGTGATACACAGATCCATATCTGACAACTCCTATTCTGCAATGAGAACGCATGCGATTACATAGCTGAACTAGTGGCGTTCTCAATAAGAAATTGAGGAATGTGCAATGAATGTGCTTAACTCGCTTGTTTTCAGCAACACTGATTATATTGATTATATTACATGTGATTCACTAGTTGAATAACTAAACACTTGATTGAATAATAATTCAAAACAACAGCAATTAAAAGCAATACAGGGCTAACTGTAGGTATATTGCACCATGAAAGGAACATGAAAATAGTAAAAGTTTAACAGGACGTGACTGTTCAAGAGAACCTAAATTTGAGTACTTTACCTTCATCATGAGATGATTCAACGTCTTTAGGGGGCTGACGGAACGGAAGAGCAAGTGAATAATAATAATCACAGCAAAAGGTTACTGAGGGCCTTCTCATAGCTTTGGGTATTAAGCTATTTCGCCAAGTAGAAGGTGTTGAAGTTTTGGTGGGACTGTGTGTCAATGCGGAGTCTCTCGCACGGGTATGAGGACATCATGGCTTAAGTCTTCAATATGGCACCGAGCAAATGGTTTGTTCCATTTCTTCTTCTAGCTGGTGCCTTGGGTAAAGATTGGCGCTCCCTCCGCACCAGTGCCTGAGAAGCAAGGCCTCTCGGCAGTCACTCAGACAAGAAAGGTGATTAAAGAATTATCCCTCAAACGTAGTGGTGAGAGAGGTTTGTAGTGACGAATTATGACTACAATTACTTCACGATGAAAATAAAAACAATAAAACTAATTGTAACGAATATTAAACATGTTGCACTAAATATTACTTTATTTACTTGGAGTACATGGTGTGTGAGAGATTTACCTCATTACACCTCCCCAACCCAGTTGAAATTCACGCCCTTAGCCAGGTTGGAATGGCTACGATCAAGTTAGCTCATCCGACAACTTATTCTCTCTTCACAATCTTTGGGTTATATTATTCCAAAGTGTAATATGTCTGCAAAAGATCAAAGCAAAACACGAAACAAAATTTCACTTACGACATTTCCACACTAGTTCACCACGAGTTTACTATGCTGTTAATAAATTAATAAATAAAACCGTAGTTTAAGCAGCATTTAATGAAAACATAATAAAGTGAGATGGATACTTAATTGTCAACAAATAAAACACAACATTAAAAGGTTAATATGGTTATTCTTAAAATACTCCATGCACTTAGTGTTGAATAAACAACTTCGTCAGACAAAGTCATGAGGATAGTCTGCCTGGATGAGGCATTACAACGAAGTATTTGTGATCTTATGATTAGAAGTACACCTCCTAATCATAAGATCACAAATACTTAACACTGCGGCGCTTTGGCATGCTGAGGTGCTAAAATTTCTCGT
Source organism: Macrobrachium nipponense (assembly GCF_015104395.2). NCBI lineage: Eukaryota > Metazoa > Arthropoda > Malacostraca > Decapoda > Palaemonidae > Macrobrachium > Macrobrachium nipponense. Next base: position 28,203,150 of record NC_061099.1, on the reverse strand, counting down.
GATGGGTGGCACTATCTTAAGTACATAGGTATCAATCAAACCCAGGATTAAAGCATGTGGAGCCAAGGGCTCGTAAATTACAAGGAAAGACGATGGAGTCAAGGCCTCGGAATTATTCAATTACATAGAAATTAAACAAAATTAGATTAAATGGTAGATGCAAAGGTAAACAACTATATAGGAAAATTCATAGTCAGTATGCTAATGATTCTATTCAATAGTCTCTGTAATGGCTATATTAATTCTTTAGCCCAAAGGCATCTGCATATATCCTAGAATGCCATAGGAGTGTTAAATAAATCAGAGGGCACGACACCTCTGGCGGGTACATCTGCCAATACCTAAAAATATGGTACTGTGCCAATTGTGACACCCGTATTGTAAGAGATTGTAAGAGCCTTATGGCTCTGAGGCATATAGTTTTGAATTTACCATTTCCTGCAATGGCACTACATTGAGTCAATCTACTGATAGGGCCAAAATACTGGCATTTGGCACTCTGCATAAGCAGCGCTTGAATCGTAAGGAAAGCAAGGTGAAGAATAGACTGTAAATTAATTACAAAAGGGATAAGAGGAAATAATACAGGAAGAGACCTGTCATCCTTCTCTGGACAGGGGCACCATAGTTCTCCTAAGGAAATATGGCACTGTGTCAAATGGCACAAGTGTGAGGAGAGTTCATCGATTCTCTTAAGATAACTGGAGCACCTATGCCTATTACTGTTCTTCCTACTTGGTCCTCTCCAATGCCAGTGTTTTGAAGTTGTTGGAGGACATGACGGAACAGAGTCATGGGAAGATATGCGAGTGCCATCTGTCTCAGCTGCTGCAATAGTTCGGATACAAGTCATCACCATCACTTGGGTTCATCGGCCAGTTGAGATGTGGCAGAATCATGATTCAAGGGTTGATTGGCTGATGACTGAGGAGAAGATCTCAGCATTGGCGCGAGCGGGTCACATGTGAGGGTGACCGACTGCTTTGGTCATGAGAATCTGGTTAGATTCCCAGTGGATATCTGGCCACCTCTCTCAGCGGCAGGTCCAGGCACAGGAATCAAAATTTGAATTGGCTCAATGTCCCTGATGTTCGGAGCATGGCACTGACCACTTCCCTTAAGATGGCTTGGCAGAGGTTTGGAGTCACAAGTGGAGTCTCTAATAGTGAAACCTATGGCGCGCTGTGGCACTGGCACTGGGACAGGGCCAGATACAGGACATGGAGTTATCAAGGGCTCTACACTCTGAACAGACAGAACCTGGCACTCTTCAGGCAAGTGGCACTGGCAGTAAGTGGAGGCAGGTCTCTTACGACTCTTTATGCTGAGGAAGTTGTTGCAGAGTTAGAACTGCTTATTTGTTGAAAATTAGGAGGGGACTTCAATTAATCTTACCCAGGAGGATGTCATAAACTCCAGGAATATATTTTGGTACTGCAAGTGTACATATTTTGGATTGGCGAGGTCTTGAGACTCACCTGAACTATAGGAAGTATCCATTTTATGGGATAGGCACTTTCTATTCTGACAAATTTATGTCTATCAATTTTAGTCCCATGGGGGACATTGTCTTCCCTTATGAGGGGGATTTTCACACCAGTCATCGAATGGTGTGACCTGATAATATGCAGGATAGATACCTCGACGGGGCATCACAGATATCAAACCTTGGCTGGAGGGCCAAGGAACTTAGTGTTTGTGACCACGAAGGCAATGGTGGCAGTATTTGGTATGCTGGGCCATTTCGCCCATAAAGGTGAGTGCCCATACACTTGACATGCAATGCAATAACTGCTACTATAATTCCTCTTTGGCACTGTTCCAAATAATGGAGCAGGCTTATTATTCTTTGGCCAAGGTTCACAGGCAGTTCTGTTCTGGGCATCCCTGTTTTGAAGTTTAATGTGAACTTTCTGCTGATGCTCAGCTTTCAGATACCACTGTTCAATTGAGTGTCCTGATTGTTTTACAGTACCCCAATACTGGTTTCATTGTGAAATGCACATTTTTGAAAGGTGGATGAGAGTTATTTGAAGCAACCAAAGAAGGGTAGCTTTTACAGCCCAGAGAACTGGCACACTGGTTTGACCTGCTTCCTTGGCCATGTTTCACTCAGGGGTAATCACGTAGGCTTTAGTTATGGCCTTACGAACTTTGTCAAAGTTCCCCTGGTACTCCCTGGGGGAGAATGGGAAATGAAATTGCATCTTTTCTGCCCAGGTGTTTTCCCAGGAGCAAGGAGTTTTCTGTGGGAGCAATGGTATAATTTCTGAGGACCCTTTCTATCATGCCGTGCCAGACCTTGGGTTTGGAGTTTGTCCACGCGGATATAAATGCATTGGCTTGAGTAAGCACAGATGAGGTTGGGGTCGGAGTAGAGGTGTTGTTGTCACTCAGTTGAGCTATCATCATCTCGTGAGCTCTTTGCATTTCCCTTTTCTGTCTGTCTTTTTTCTCTTTGCTTCTTTCCCTTACCATACTTAACTCTTTTGGCCTAGATGCTGTCAAGTAATTCTTGGCCCTTTATTCCTAGGCCTCTCCCAGCATGGGTGCAGGCCTTGATATCTTTGGCAAGATCAGCCATATTGTCAAGGCAAGGTAAGGGGCCGGTCAATTGCTGTGGATGGTTCTTAAATGAATGAATTGAGTGTTCCGCGGAACTTGGAATTAGGCAAGGACTAATGATTCAAATGGTTCTGCAGAACTCGGAGGTGGGCTATTTATATAGCTAAGATTTTTTGAAAGGCTCAAGGTGGTTCGTGAAAAACAGGTTCAATGTGTCTGAAAAGACTCAAGGTTGTTTGTAATAAGTGTATTCAGTATGTCTGAAAAGACTGAAGGCTGCTCAAATGAACGATTTTGGAAGTCACAAAAGGACATTTAAGGTGTTCGAATGATGATTTTAGAAGTCACGACAAGGACCTTAAGATGTTCGAAAGTACGATTTTGGAAGTCATGAAAGGACTTTTAAGATTTTGAATGAACTTATTTTAGAATTCACAAAAGGACTTTCAAGATGTTCGAAAGAACAATTTCGGAAGTCACGAAAGGACCTCTAAGATGTTCGAATGAATGGATATGGAGTCCTGCACAGACTCTGATTGTTCAAAATGAATGGATAAGAAGTCTTATATGGACTTGGAATATTTGATATGAATGGATGAGAAATCTCGTATGGACTTGGATTATTCGAAATGAATGGATAAGAAGTCTTATATGGACTTGGATTGGTAGAAATGAGTTAATAAGGAGTCTTGTATGGACTTGGATTTAGCACAATGTTTAACACAGGTCTTAAATAAGGATTTGCTGAGAATACGTTGGAGCTAGCACTCACAATTAATTAATAAGGCCTACGTATATTTGCATACTGCATAGAATATGAAACTGCTGTTTCAGGATATTAAATGTAAAGTGAATGATGGGAGGGTTCAGTACTCACTTAAATCTGAGTATCTCAGTCGTGTATGATAACAATGAATTTGTTAAACGGTTACCAAAAGTCTTGTAGGGGTTTTAACTATAAGAGAGTCTCACTTGGGGGACTGGCTCAGGAAAATAGAAAAAGCTTACATGAGGTTCATATAATTTTGGCATATAACAGTTAAAGAATTTTACTCGCACACAGGGAACTGCTTGTAATTACCATGGACACGCTGACTAGAAAGATGTTCCATGTGCTTTCCTATGTTACTCTATGAGGTCTGATTTGGACATGTGACTTTATAGTATGCTCTGTTTATGTTACATTCTGAGTCTCATGACCTATGTTGGTCTGGTCAGACTAGCAGTCAATGGTTTGTGTTCTCAGCCGTCTGGTGCCCTGTCTGGGAAACTCTTCCCTTGTCTGGAAAATAAATGAAGGGTGCAGTTTTCTGACAGCTTACTGACTGAGAAATAAATGGAATGAAATGGAATTTATGATGTGCTGAGCTGTATTGAGGAGTTAAACAAATGCACACGATAGACACAAATTTTGCTTCAATTGGCCTGAACACAGTCTTACACCATTTTGAAACTTGCTCATCTAAGAAAATAATATGCTTTTCTAACAAATTCCTAACCTCTAATATAAAAAGAGAAAAAGAGAAGCGAGAGTAAAAGTAATAACTCCAGCAATACAATAAAAATTACTGGACAAGTTGCCCTTGTGGCTTCTAACGTGTGCCTAACTAAATTTTGAAATGAAAAGAAATTTGTCCAAATCACATGGGAGGGAAATACCTGCACTATTGCCTGTTTACCACTTCTTCTTGCCTAACTAGCCTATTATGAAAGATGCACAAGTTATCAAACATTAGCTATCAAAGATTGTGGAATGGGTTAACCCCACAGCTCTGGTATCATATATATACAATCACATATAGCTTTAGGGCAGTGAATGGGTATCGTAGATATAAGCTCAAGATTTAGCGCCATACAGTTTGAATGTATTTTGTGGGAAAAATTTGGCAACTCTTCAGATCACCCTATAAGAGTGCGAGTAAGCTGAGCTGAGGAGCCATCAGTCTTGTTCGAGGTAGTAAGGGGGAAATGTCGTCACAATTTCCCATCCAGGGATGGTCAGTAAATATTTTACAATAAATATGCTAGGAATTTGTTCCTGGTTTTATTTCTTATCTTTTATGATAGTGTTTGAGGTTTTATTTGAACTTGACAAAAGAAAAAAAAAAAAACATTAGAAAGAACACTTATAACTTAGCAAAATTAGGTATTTTTTACGACTGTCATAAGGAAAAGAGGTCCACAAGGGTTGGGAAAATATTCTGTTACAACCTTCGGTGGAAGGTGCATATATTTTTTATAATTTTTATTTTATGCCTACCATGTGAATTGATGAGTTTTTTTTTTTTAGCTTTTCTTTTAAATTGGCCATCCTTAAATTTAGCCCGGTCATGGGTGTATGCATTAGTGTATATTTGCCTGGACTTTAAGGGTTAAGGCTTTCTCTTCGCTAGATTAATTTGGCATACTCGGGGTCAAAATACTCCTATCTCTAACTTAGCAGTCACAATTTTTGTCACACCTAAAATAAAATACCTAAAATAACAACACTTCACTTACTGAGGAACTGGATCACTTGTGTGCTTATAAGGGGAATTTAAGCTAGAAATTTCAGATTCGTTTCTACTCTTGCGACCAGCTTTAGCGATGCTATTCGGCTGTTTGTTGCAATTGCAGAGATCTTGCAAAGAGTAACTACAAGATCAGGCCACAGGTTGCCGTTGATATGTCTTCATCTGAGGATGTCCCAACTCACCTTAGGGGTAACACAAGATCGGGTTCTGGCCTTAATTCAGGGTGAATTCATCCACAAAACAATCGGCCAAGGGCCTTACTCAAATGGAAATTGGTTATGTAAACTACCAAGGTGAAATTAAATAATTATAGTTACATTAAAAGAAAGCACAAATCAAAAAAAATTATCATATACAAGACAGGTAAACAGAATCCTGTCATATACTCCAAAGTTGACAATAGAAATATTGGTGATGTACAGATCCACAGCTGACAACTCCTATTCTGCAACTAAGAATACATGTGATTACTTAGCTAAACTAGTGGCGCTCTGAAGGAGAAATTGATGATTATGCACAGATGGTGCTTAACTGACTTGATTTCAGCAACACTGATATAATTTATTACATTACATGTGATTCACTGGTTGAATATCTGAACACTTGACAAAATAATAAATCAAAGCAACAGCAATTAAAGCAATGCAGGTCTCACTGTAGGTATTTCTCATTATGAAATGATAATGAAAATAGTAAAACTCTAATAGGACTTGCTTGGCTAAGAGCACCTCAATTTGAGCACTTTACCTTTATCAGGAGATGATTCCTCATCTTTAGGGGGAGCCGACAGAAGTGAAGGGCATATGACTAATAATCTCAGTAAAAGGTTACTGAGACCCATAACAGCCACATATCAAGGGGCAGCTCAGGAGAACAAAGAAGGTCGAAAGTGCCCTGGTCAAGGGTACAGCATCTTCTAAGGACGAAGTTGTCCATGCGAGGCCTTTCTTATAACTTAGAGGGACTACACTATTTCTCCATGTATATGGTGTTGAGATTTTGGTGGGACTGTGTCAATGTGGGGTCTCTTGCATGGGTGAGGCCATCGTGGCTCAGGTGTTCAATGTGGTACCAAGCCCAAGGTTCGTTCCATGCCATCTGCTATCTAGTGCCTTGGGCAAGAATTAGTGCTCCCTCAAATCAGTGTCTGAAAACCAAGGCCTCTTGACAGGCACTCGGACAAAGATGGTGAATAAAGAATTTTCCCTCATAGGTAGTGGTGAGAGAGGTTTGTGGAGGCAAATTTGCCTACATTACTTACTATTAAATGAAAATAATAAAATATTTAATGATTAAAAAATTTTTTTATATTAAATATAATTTATTTACCTGCCAAGGAGGAGATGGCATGTTAGATGTTTACCTCATTACAATATGTACATAATATATAATTATGATATATATACCTATATAAATATATAGATATATATATATATATATATATGTATATATATATATGTGTGTGTGTATGTGTGTGTGTATGTGTGCGCGTGTGTGAGTTGATGTTGCATCAGTTGGACCTGAATTGTATATTTCTACATTAAGGGCTAGAAATCTCATACGTATATGCATCCTCAACACATTGTATGAGACATGCAATATTTTGAATTAATCAAGAAATAAATGCTGCAAGGTTTGAATATTACAATAGATTGATATGCCAACAAAATTTTTTAAAGGGTTTATCTGAATGATAATGATATTTTGTATGACCACATTGAAGTGCAAGTAATCTGATATAATGGCAGCTCAATCACATTTATTTACAACGTTTTTTTTCTTAATAAACTTTCTAGTTATGCAACACAACTAATTAGTAATTAGATAGATTCTAAGAGACGGGCCTGCCTTCAATATCGTTGTGGCATTAATTAAGATATTTTTTAGGCACTGTAACATGATTTCATCAATATATCATTGCACATCACTTCATCTGCTGAATTTTAACATGTCCAATCATACATGAGTAAATCACGGAAAGCTGTGGAAAACGCACATCCATGTAAGGGTAACGTAACCTTAATGTAAAATAAACACTTCTAATATCTATTAACCCTTTATAGTGTGCTGAATCTAACTGTTTATGGTCAGGTTTGTAGAAAAAAAATAAAGCTTACCTTTAGGTGCATGAACCCTGACTACTACTTGTGAAGTCCTCCAGGCGTTCACAACTCGAGAGGTGTGAGCAGAAGGTGGAAGTGCCAGGGAGTCAACTTCTTTTGAAGTCTGAGAGACGCATGCGCTATAAAAAGAGACGGGAAAAACGAGCATAGCCGGTGAGAGGATCTTGATTGCAAATAATTACAGAAATTTCCAGTTGGAGATGTAATTATAGAGCATTAGCTGGCGTACAAACTGTCAATAAATTAGTGGATAATTTTCTTTTATCACGAGGAAGCCTTATTGAACGTAGGGAAAAATGAACTCTATGCCACATTGAAATCCTTGGTGCTAGAGGTGTGAATATCGATAATGATTCATTTCTAAATTGAATTAAGGGTCATCAAAATTATAATCATTGTCTCACTTATCTATCTCCAAAATTTTCATTGGGTACCTGCTTGAGTACTTATCAGATAATTTAGATAATACCAAAATGCTTTTTTTCTCACTGCTAAAACTTTATAACTGGATAAGCTTGGAATTTATGGTTAAGACTTTTCTTGTGATAAACCTAATCAGGTACAGAAACCTATGATGGCTGTGATAAATCGGGTTTTTTTTTTCTTTACAATTTCGAGCATTAACATACAAAATCCGTAGAGGGCATTTTTAACTAAAAGTATTCCATCTGATATCCTGTTGTTTAGTGTGTCAACTGCGTAGTCTGAATATAGCCTCAATTTCACTCCCGAAAAATTTTCACTTTTCACTTCGCATGAAGAGGAGCAGCTTTTTCTCTCCTTCTTCCCCTAGACTTTAAATCTCATGTTCTTAAAAAAACAGACAAGTCTGTGCTTATTCTTCCGTTATTATGAAGCTCATAGAGAAAAGGGTATTTTTGCTCTTTTTTTTTGTCGGTAGCCTTGAAGTTCTATAAGACCATTACAAAAATATATTTGGCATCGCAACAAAGCTGAAGTATCCTAGCTTCGGCCTCTGCTGTTTTTATCATCATATGTTCGTTATATATATATATATAATATATATATATATATATATATATATATATATATATATATATATATATATATATATATATATAATATATATATATAGATATATATATATATATATATAGATATATATATATATATATATATATATTATTATATACATATATACATATATATATATATATATATATATATATATATATATATATATATATATATATATATATATATATATATATATATATATATATAAAATATATAAAAATGTTATATATATATATATATATATAATATATATATATATATATATATATATATATATACATTATATATATATATATATTAAATATATAAATGTATATATATATATATATATATATATATATATATATATATAATATATATATATATATATATATATATATATATAAATAAATATATAACTGAATCACGAAAGTTTGGTACGTGATGAATCCATTGTTTATCTTTCCTACGTGGCTTATACCCTTAGATATACTATATCTATATATATATATATATATATATATATATATATATATATATATATATATATATATATATATATATATATATATATATATATATATATATATATATATATATATATATATATAAATATATATATATAACTGAATCACGAAAGTTTGGTACGTGATGAATCCATTGTTTATCTTTCCTACGTGGCTTATACCCTTAGATATACTATATATCAAATATAATATATATATATATATATATATATATATATATATATATATATATATATATATATGTGTGTGTGTGTGTGTGTGTGTGCGTGTGTGTGTGTGGGTGTGGGTCTGTGTGTGTGTATGTGTGTATATATATATCACAAAATAGCCATACAACTTCACTGTGTAAATATATTCAGATTACTCGTGTCAGATTTCAATAAGACGGGAAGGTTTAGAGTCCAGATTCTTCAAGTTACTGGGTACCCCTTTTCTTCGAAGATCGAAGACAGTTCTATTCATCAGGTACAGGCACGCTGAGGATAACACCTACACTCGAGTATATAAGTAATATGTGCTCCGCCCAACCATCTGTTGTTTACTTTTCATAATACCTGGCGTAACCTGCTTATAGATCTTCAGTTCTACCCTTTCCAGCATTTTTCTTAATCTCCTTGGTTGTATACTTAATCCTTCGTTGTTTGAGATTATCTCTTTACTGTTCATCTTGTTGTTTATGTTCTTAAAATTCTGGGCAGTGAAGGGATAATCCAGAACAACAACGGACCAAGTTTACGCCCATGGAGATTAAGAAGAATGTTAGGAAGGGCAGGAGTTGAAGATCAAGGGGCAGGTCATGCCTAGGAATAGGAAAAGAAAACAATGGATGTTGGGTGGAGTACAAACGAGTGCAGCTGTTATTATTTTAATGCCAGTACTTTGTAAAATAAATAATCTGGAATCTATACCATCCTGTCTCATTGAAGCCTAACTCTATTAATCTCACAGGAAAATCTCTTTCGGAAAGATTAACTCAACATAAACGATCAGTTAGGTATGGATAACATAGTTCGGCCATTTTCCATCATATAAATAACACGAACCATACCATGGGTTGGAACTCATCCCGAATTATATACAAGAGTTACTGTCGATACAAATATCAGATGGTAGAATCTGTACTGATAAAACACGATGATAGGATTAACATTTCCAATGGAGCCTGGGACTCTGATCATATAGACAATATAGGTAACGATGATGCAGATTAAGTCAATTAACAGAACCAACGTCGGCTTAACAGTGACCCCAGGCATCACCTAAGAGCATATCTCTCACTATAAATTTCGCTAATGTAACTCCTTCTGTCATTCACTACTTGAAAAGGGATAAAGTTGGTCCACCGATATATAGTAGTTAGCATTAAACCAAAGTGTTTTAATGGGCCTTTTATACTTGAGACATATTGTGTTTTAACAGAAGACTTTATTTACATGTATGTGCGAATATATGTATCCATGTATGTGGTCGTGTAAAAAAATAAAAACGTGCCAATATACCAGTTTGATAGTGTCCAGGATTAAAGTTTCTCTAGGTTCTCTACTAATTCAAGTTTGGTTAAAGATTTTTACACGACTAAAATTATGACAAATTTCGTACTATGAAAGGTTTTCTTCCAGAATGGTTGATTTCTAGAAGTTATGTAGCGTAGGACTTCAGAGGTAACTGCAATGTGGTTACTCATTGTACCGGCAAATTACTTTTATTTTTATGCACGTGGTATCTTAGGGAAACTGAGCGCCTTATTTTATGTTATTTTTAATTATTCTGCTGCATACAAGCATATGACCCAAATATTGTCTTAATATGAAAATTTAAAGTTCTTATGATATGTGTCAGAACTGCATTTAATAGAAGAATATTAATAATTCAATAATTTCCTCCGAATTTTCTGATGATCACCAATATAGTATTAACCTTGGTATTCTATTCAGGATTATTGTAGATTATTCCACTGAAGCCCATATCCACATCATTGCACAGATGACTTTGAATGTGTTGTTTTCCAAAAATTGTCTTCTTCTTCTTCTTCTTCCCAGCTTTTTCCCATTTTTATATGGGGTCGCCGTTTCGGATGAGCCGTTTCCATCTATTTCTATCTTGCGCTTCTGCCTCATCAATTCCCTTCTCATGTAAATCTCCTCTCACACAGTCCTTCCATCTCTTTCTTGGTCTCCCCTCTCTTTCTTCTTCCTTGCACCTCCACTCCCATAGTATGTCTCCCAGCGTGGTCCTCATCTCTCCTCAACAGGTGTCCATACCATCTCAGCCCTCCTCTCCTGCACTTTCTTTGATACTTCCACCACCTTAGTTGACCCCTTATGTAGTCATTTCTGATCCTATCCACTCTTGTTACCCCAGACATCCACCTAAGCATTTCTCATTTCTGCCACATCCATCTTCTTCCGCTCTGCTTTTCTCATGCTTGCTGTTTCCGTACCATACAGCATTGCTGTTCTTACCACCGTCTTGTGAAATTTTCCTTTTAACCTAAGCGGCACTCTTTTGTCACAAAGAACTCCCGAGGCCGCTCTCCAGTTTGTTCCAGCCTGCCTGTACCCGATGTTTTACTTCTTCTTTCCATACATTCCTCCAGCGTTAACAAAAGATCCCCAAATACTTAAACTTATCAACTCTCCTTATTTGCTCTCCACCAAGCTGAATACTTTCTCTATCATCCCCCTCAGTGGTGGTACACATATATTCTGTCTTGGATCTACTTATTCCTCATTCCTCTGTCCTCCAGTACTTGTCTCCATCTTTCCAATTTCACTTCCAGATCTTCCCTGCTCTCTGCACACAGAACAAATATCATCCGCATACAATATGTTCCATGGTACTGTCTCCCTTACTTCCTCTATTATAACATCCATCACTATGTTAAAGATAAATGGGCTCAGAGCCGACCCCTGGTGTAATCCTACTCTCACCTCAAAACCTTCTGTCTCCCCAACACTGCTCCTCACTCTGGTAAATACATTCCGGTACATCTCTTGTATCAATCGCACATACTTCTCTGGCACATCTTCTCCCTCAAGCTCCTCCATACCTCTTGTCTCGGGACTCTGTCATAAGCCTTTTCAAGGTCAATGAATACCATATGTAGGTCCCTTTGTCTCTTTCCCGAATTTCTCCATTATTTGCCTCAGACAAAATATACCATCTGTTGTTCCCCTTCCCTTCATAAATCCATCTGCTCTTTACCTATTTGTACTTCTTCTCTCAGTCTAGCATCTATCATCCTTTCCAGTATCTTCAAAGTGTGGGACATCAATTTAATGCCCCCCCCTATAATTACCACACTCTTGGACATCGCCTTTCCCTTTAAAAATTGGGATCAATATACTCCCACGCCACTCATTTGGTATCTTTTCCTGTTCAAGGATCTTTATATAAGATCGTACAGTATATCCACTCCTTCATCTCCTAATGCTTTCCATGCCTCCACCGGGATCATGTCTGGTCCGGTTGCCTTCCCATTCTTCATCTTCTTCAGTGCATTTAGTACCTCTTGCCTAGAAAACCTCATTACCATGCCAATGTTCACTTGCCCATCCTCTCTTATTAGTCTATTATTTTCTTCATTTAACAACTGTTCGAAATATTCTTTGCCATCTCTTCACAATGTCTTCCTCCTTTCTAAGCACTACACCCTCTTGATTCTTTATTTGTTTGATGTGTGTATATCTTTGGTGCTCTATTTCTAGCCTTTGATAGCTCATCATCTTCTTTAATCCTTCCTTTGTCCCCAGCTCATTATACACATCATCATACGACTTTGCTTTAGCTTGGGCTACCACCTTTTTCACCACCTTGTTTTTCTCTCTGTACCTATTTCTGTCTTCCACTGACTGTGACTCTTCCCATCTTTTCTTTGCCTCCTTCTTATCTTTTACTACTTTCTTCAATGTCTTCATCCCACACCAACTATCCTTTTCTTCCCATATGATACCAGATGTCTCTCCTAGCAGCTCTTTTCCATGCCTTCTTATTACTGCTGCATTTCGTGCCCACCATTCTTGAACATCTTCAATCCCTATATCAATATCCTCCAAAACCCTCCTCTTAAACTCTCTCTTATCCCCTTCCTTCTGTAATTCGTACCATTTAATTTTCCTTATCCCTTTAGCCTTGGTTTTTCTTTCCCTTTTCAACTTCAAGTCCATACATAGCAGCCTGTGTGGGGGGCTACATGGTCGCCTGGAATAACTTTGCCAGTTTTCTTGACCTCCACCAGATTTATCCTTTTATACAAGAAAATAGTCTATCTGGGAGAATCTTCCCCCACTCCTATATGTTATTAGGTGTTCCCTTTTCTTCTCAAAAATGTGTTTACTATTGCCATGTCGAATGACACAGCAAAGTCCACATACACTCTCTCCTTCTGGGTTTCTCTCCCAACCCCAATTCCATGGCCCCCATGCACCCGCCCAATCGCCTCATTTCACTTCCGACATGGCCATTCAAATCTGCCCCAACTATCACCCTCTCATGCTCTTCCAGTTCTTGCATTATTCCATCCATGTCTCTCCAGAAATTTCCCTTCTCTTCTTCTGTGCAACCAACTTGTGGTGCATATTCGGCTTATAATATTCAGAATCTCTCCTCCATAACATATCTTCAATCTGATGATACGGTCATTCTTTCTATGCACTTCTATTACCGAGTTCTTTAGTTCACTAGACAGTACTATGCCAACTCCATTTCTACCTTGTTTATTTGCTCCACTATAATATAGCTTATATCCATCTCCCAACTCTTTAGCTTTATTTCCTTTCCACCGCGTTCTTGCACACACACAACACTACTTCTTTTCTCTCATCAAGTCAGCAATTCTCTACCTCTCCAAAAATTGTAACTCATAAATAAATTATCTAAGAGGACATCAGTCTATCTCTGACTCAGTGATTCAAATTTCTGTCACTTTGTGTTAGGCCACTCTCTTAACTCCTATCATAAATACATGTAAATATAATTTTTCTTTGCAGAAGGAAAATTATTGAGGTAACTGAACCTTTAAATTATCCACTGTAATCTCCTCCAGAATTATTACAAAACTTGATGGTTCCTCCAATACCTCAAGATTTTTGTTTTGACACCATAAGTGAATTGACTACCGATGTAACGGTAAACTTTAAATTAGAGCTTCATATGAAAAGTCAAAAAGTGTTTTTTATGCTTGATGCGGGTAAAGTTTATTCTGTATATATGCTTCAAGTTGTTTGTCCTTTTTATCCCTATATCTTTTGTGGCTGATAGATCATACTCCTTGGATAAGCTTCCGTACGCGTCATTTTCGTGTCTGTATCACCATATTCTTCATACTTGACTTTATAGAAATATGGGTGTTCTTTGTAAAATCTAATGAACAAATGAACAGCCTCTGAAATTCTTTATCAAATAATATTGCAACTATGTTGTACACGAGACTTGTGTCCAATGCTGATGTCGTTATGCTATAAAGCTATCCTACTCCAGTATTTCAATGGAATGGCTGCATCCGGTGTTTTGTCAGCCAGAAAATTGCAGACAGCGAACAAGGATCGATCATCATCAGCTTTAATTTCATTTTGAAAATCTTGATACTAATGGCAAGCTCTTGAGATGGACTTTGTTGCACATATCCCCTGCGTAAAAAAAATAATTCTTCTTGAATTATTTGATATGAATGCCCGATACTTGAAATTTTTTAAAGTGTTTTTATTTTCTTATTCTGTTTTGAAATCTTGTTTAGTTTGATTTGTTTACCTTTCTCGTATGTATATATCATCAAGTCTGTATTGCAATTGGCATATTTCATATTGCTTAAAGGAGTTATTGGATTTGCTATGGAGGACGGTCAACACTCCAACCTTCGAGATAGCTGGAATTCAGTTAATCCACTTTCGTTACCTTAAAGGAATCTAAGGCAACGAATTAATGAAAAAGTATTATTTAGACAATAAATTACATTAATTTAGTCTTTCAGTACTTCTTAACCTATCATATGAACAAATCGACTACTGAAGTTACATACTTTAGAATCTATCAGCGAATGTTTTAGAACATTTGAAATTGTGTATTTGAATCTTAATGTTGAGCTGAATATATTCTAGTCTATTTTTTTCCTATTTTTGTCAAGATATGCATATTATCTACTTGATTACTGAACTGTAATTATTACTCGCTAGACAACTGTTGCCATATAAGTGAATTAAAACTTACTGAACTTTTCCTAACAAATATTTTGGCCTTTGAAACTGTTTTTGATATATACTTTCTCCCTAACGGATACCTTAAAATATAGACAACTGTTAAGGATTCTGTCCATTAAATCTTTGGAAGGGTTGAGATCAATCGTTCTTTTTAAAATAATCTTATGCATTATATTGTTTGGTATCTAGGTTATATTTGTAGATTAACAATAGATGTTCAATTTGATACTCATTTCCACTTTGATATTGAGCCGAACTTCCATGGTTGATATCATTTTAGCGTGTTTATTGAATATTAATGGGGGAAAAATTTATGCAATTTATTGAATCATCTCTTTAGCTAGTGAAAGAGGGATGATATAAGGTATACATTAAAAAAATTAGTTAATAGAAAAGTCTCCATAGTTAAAAACAGAAACTAAACGGATTTTCTTTCAGATATCTGATATGTCGAATGAAGATGGAAGATTCAGAAGTGTGACAAGTGACAAGTTTTTTTATTGCAATATTATTTGAATATATATATATATATAATATATATATATATAGATATATATATGATATAGATAAAGATATATATATGTATATATAAATGTGATATATATATATATATATATATATATATATATATAGATATATACATATATATAGTATATATATTCATAATATATTTTTATATATCACACATGTATATATATATGTATATATATATATATATATATATATATATATATATATTTATATATATATATATATATATATATATAATATATATATATAATATATATATATATATATATATATATATATATATATATTATATATATATATATATATATATATATATATATATATAGTATATATATATATATATATATATATATATATATATATATCACATATATATTATATATATATATATATATATATATATATATATATATATATGTATAATATATATATATATATATAATATTATATATATATATAATAATATATAATATATATATATATATATATATATATATATATATATATATATATATATATGTGTGTGGTGTGTGTGTGTGGTAGTTCACTGTTGTCATTCATAATCTCGGAAACCATCTTCTGTCACAAGGAGGGCACCGGTAAAATCTTGTTAAAAAATGCTAGACTTCTCGGCTTCTGCAAACGCTATCGATGATAGATTCTTTGCTTAACCCAAGCCCACAGGCTATTGAGATGCCAGAAAAATGAAAGCCGATATGATTTAAAAATAAATAAATATGTTAATTAATGAATTAGTTATCTAGATAGATAATTACAAAAATAAATAACAAATTTTAACCTTTTACTCACGAACACATAAATCGTTTGATGTCACACGATTATGGAGTAAGGGATAAGAAAATGAAAATGATATTAACTACTACGACCCGTGTGACTTTGATATTCGCTTTATATGAAAGATTATATACTTTCCCAATGTGAAAAGAGCAAATTATTAATATTGTTACAAGCCTTAGTAAACATATGGCATAGCAATTTCCTCTTTAAGAAAAATATAGAATAATTCATCATATTGCTGTTTGCTGTTATGTCGTGACTTCAGAGAGCTTTAGAAAAAATATACGAATAACCCAATTTAGTGCCGCCCAACTAAAGAGAGAAAGAAAAACAAGTTCCCCATACATAATCGACTGTAGCTAACCCGTTTTCTTTTAAACACAGAAAACGTAAATAGACACGAAAAAGACGAATTCACAACAAGCGCTCGTGACGGTTGACGTCAACCACAATTACCTCGGTAATTGATAGTGTCCACGAGGGTGATTGACGTGACATTTCACTGTAGCATTTACATTCAGTGACAAACATGTTTTCGAGGCGACATTACGCATCCTTTGTCAGTATAAGTTCCTTTTCTATTCTCCACTCGCCTCTCGATAGAAATCGAATATTAATTTCGGGATTTCATCTCCGCGGTGTATTTTTTCTTTCTTTTTCTGTAATTTCTATATGCGTTAGTTTCACGAGAAATCGTTTTGGGACCGTCAAGATAATGGTCTATTAAATCAGACCTTTACACACAACTGAAAATGGTTCAGATCTTATCTGAGACAGTGGCGTTAATTTGTTAATATGTAATCATTGGAGCACGATGAAATAACACTAGCTTTATACTTTCCAATTGCTGTTTTACACCATCACCATATTTCGTATCTCTTAACATTTTTGCATAAAATTCTAAGCGCGATGGAAATTTTTCTATGGTAAGTTTGCCATCAAATGAGATACAGTTTTCATTTTGAGAAAATATTTTTGAAGAGAACCTGACGCAAATTAAAAGATAGTAATAAGCAAAATAATTCAACTGCCGTTATTTTTTCAATCAAGAATCATGTCCGTTTATCATCTAGATATCTAGAAAACGCCCACAAAATAATTCGACTCTCTTTTGGAACCAAGACAATTTTCATTATTCTTCACTGAGAAGACGAAATACGTATTACTTTTCCAGCCCCGTTCAAAGAATTTAGGAGATACAGAATATACTAAGGATATTTTACTTATCTCAAGGTGGAACTTTCTCATAAGTTAAGTGTCGAATGCTCTACAGTAATATTATCGACTACTCATAACTTTCTGAGTAACTATTATAGAACAGGACATATATTCAAATTAAAGTACAGTAACTCATAGGGCACAATCTTTAAACCCACTCACACACAGACACTCATATATATATATATATATATATATATATATATATATATATATATATATATATATATATATATAATATGTATAGGCTCACAAGCAACACGTGAAGATTGTAGTATATCAAGAGCCAGCAGGAAAAAATGAAAAGCAGCTGTATACCCAGCGAATTCGTGTGTTCTTGTACCCTAATGAGGTGTATCAAGAATACACGAAAGCGCTAGGTACTGCTGCTTTTCATTATTTTTCCTACTGGCTCTTGATTTATTTAGGCACTGTGGGAAATGTTTCGAATTAGGGTTAGGATACTATAACAATGAAAAATTGAAGGGACATTTTAATCAGCTTTGATCACTTACGGCTTAAACACATATCTTTTTGGAATAAAAATTAACGTAATGTACTTTAGGACAAAGATATTAACAGCAACAGAGTTCTTTCAAACAGAGATGATATTGCTGGCGATTGCAGTCAGCAAAACATTCTTAGAACCTGCAGTTCATTCCTTGATACCCATGTTATGAGAAGAGCATGTGTACTACAGCTGTCTAAACACGGGAAATGTATTACCAGTCCAGGGAGACATGACAAGTTTCGGAACTAGAAAAAATAAGGAAAATTTCCTTTGGTAACAGAAAGTCGTTCACCAATTCAATCTATGCAACGTTCAGTGGTTTCAGTGGTCACAAGACCACTGAAAAAGACCACCAAAGTAAATCGATAGTGTTCGTAACAATGACAATAACAAGTCGCATTAGCTGTGCTGGGAGGAAACAATGGATAAATCGACTTATAAGACTATAACAAGGGAATTAGCTTTTAAATATGAATTTGGATGTGGTCACGAAAAATGTTGCAATACAAAACCGAAAATCTTAAATACTTGAGGACGAAATATCATATTTATATATGTAAGTATATATATGTGTGTCTGTAGATGTATATATATATATTACATATATATATATATATATATATATATATATATATATATAGATATATATATATATATATATATATATATATATATATATGTGTGTGTGTGTGTGTGTGTGTGTGTTGTGCATGTATGTATGTATGTACACGAGATTTCACATACTCAGTGGCTTTCTAATGATGAATAGTGAATATACTTATAATGATAAACTCCTCACGGGTCACTCTAAATAGAGAGATATCTTAGTCAGATTGAAAATAGAGCATGGTAACCTTTTCTTAAGATAGCTTCCATCTGACTTCAAAGCCAAATTATTTTTGTATAAAGACTGACTGAATTTCTAGACCAAGTTGTTACGTATGCTAGTGTAAAACGTATAGGTTTAAGTGACAATTTAATAATATACCATATTAAACAGATACAGCGAGTATTTGGATATTCATTCGTCATTATAATATTAACATAACCCCCAGTTCAGTAAGTGATTTTATCTAATTTATCTAGATTTTAATGTCTTGATGATACCCGTCTCCTTTAGTATACCTAGTTTTATTAAGGGTAACCAAAAAAAAAAAAAAAAGACTTGTACACCAGGGTATGTATATTCTATATTGCAGTTGTATTTACTTATAATTCCTGGGACCATTTTACAGTATACAAATAAGGCCAGATCAGAATATTTTCCATGATTTGCCATGCCTTTTATTTCACTAATGATTTGGCATCTTACTTTCATCGCAGTTTAAGTTTAATTGGTGATATGGTCCCTAGTTTCTGACAGTCAACTCAAACTATTTCAATAATAAGAGAAATTGCACTGGTCCCGTCGTTCAGTAAAACAACAAATATCCATTGAGCTTGCAGGTTACTAAGTCCACCGTAGCCTGACAGTGACTTAGCTTTGATAGTGTCTTGTCAGGGTGGCTCCGTTGCTTTGCACACTGACATTTAAAGCAGAGGAAGGCATGATAAACAGGATTTTGGGTGCCCAAAAACTTTCTCATAGCAGACGTCTAACGTCTCCAATCGCGGAAAGTCTCCAGTATTCTGTCCGGGTCATAACCGGATCGGTCGTGAGTAAAATGCAAGTGTCACTGGCTCGAACTATAAAGGCATATGTTCCATAGTGGATGGGCGGTAAGTAAGTGGGGATATATGTGCCTGGCTTTTCATGGTCGCACGATGACGCTGTTTCTTGCAGAGGCTTTGTTGCTGGTGACATGACCGCCGCCTTATGATAGTTCATCACCTCCTGATAGGTTTCTTGTCCTGGGCATGGTCACCTGGTCTCGTAGCAGCTGTGCCAGTGTTGGTGCCTGTATGGGGGGCTCTTTTCAGTATGTCGTAGTCTCTGTCTTCAAAATTGTAACGAAAACCAAAACCATGGAGCTATTGACATATGAAACCATATATTTATGAAGAATATATATGTAGACATATAAAGCAGACATTTTCTTATCACAATGAAAGATGTGAAAATAATACATTATGTTTATTTCAAAAGTTGTGTAAGGATGGTATTACTCAGTATTTTGAGACAGCATCAACAAGCTTGCTTTAAGACACCATAAGAACTGAGAGGTACGCGTTATTTTTAGATCTACAGAGAGTTAAACTGGGCGTTTGTGGTGCCATTAAAAAAAGAAAGAAAAAAAAGAGAGAGAGAAAAAAAAAAAAAATTCAGGAACAGAATAAATAAAGGACATAAGCAGAGTAACGTAACACATCAAGATATATCAGTGCGATGCGCTGAGAGGCTTCACGGGATTAGCTCTTTTTGGATCCGTAAAGAATTCCCTTGGCTTGCTACAGAATTCCCTTCTGCAAGAGAGCAGAGCATTGTCGATTAACACTTTGATAACTAATGTAACTGCTCTGCTATGCGATGTTCACTTTTTCGGTAATCATTAGCTCAATTAACCACAGATATCTTGGTGAATAATTTCGTATGCTCACAGGATGTCATACAGAAGCAAGTTCATAGAAACTACGTTTACACACACACACACACACACACACACACACTTGTACCGGCTTTGTCTGTCCGTCCGTCCACCATTCATTCTGTCCGCCCTCAGATCTAAAACACTGCTGAGGGTAGAGGAATGCAAATTGGTATTTTGATCATCCACCCTCCAATCATCAAGCATACCAAATTGCAAAACTCCTACCTTAGTAGTTTTTATCTTATTTAAGGTTAAAGCTAGCCATGGATCGTGCTTCTACATATACAGGAAGAGCAAAAAAATATATATCTAATACACATAATTACCGGTGATTTCTTAGTATGTCAGCTATGTCGACAGCATATACATAGCCGTGTTCATAATGTCATCTTTGTCGTTTTATTCTAGTAGTAGAATTTTTAAAACTTAATTATTACTTTGTGTTTCCATTAAAAAAAAAAAGGGGGGGGGGGGGGGAAAAAAAAAAAAGGGGGGGGGGGGGGGGGCGGCAATAGACAAATGAGTACACCTTTTCATAGGGAGCCGTATATCACAGTTATAAAGATGTTTCACGCATACCTCTAGAAATCATTACATTTCTGATGTGCAAAAAACGGTAAAGAATAGTACGTGATAGCTAACCTATCAGTATTACTCTCCACTGCTTAAGTTTGGGGATATGCCTAGGCATCCACATCTCACGATAATTTTTCCCCTCATCTGCATTTAATAATTCCGTAATTTTACTTATAGACCAATTTTTTGTTCTAACCTTCTGGCTGAGTCCTAATTGGTCCCTTATACCTCTTGAAGTGATATAAGGACTAGCTAAAAATTTAAATAATGTATATTATTATTATTATTATTATTATTATTGTTATTATTATTATTATTATTATTATTATTATTATTATTATTATTATTTAGTTCTAAAGGGTCCACAATAATACAAGTGTAAAAAGTCCGTGTAAAATTTTGAAGACTTTACAGAAAGCTTTCGAACCCTTTCCCTGGGTTCATCTTCAGTCTTCCAGATGAACCCAGGAAGGGTTCGAAAGCTTTCTGTAAAGTCTTTAAAATTATACACGGACTTTTTACACTTTGTATTATTGTGGACCCTTTAGAACTGTATATATACTCTCGTGATAGAGAGTTTTTCCCTCCTAATATTATTATTATTATTATTAATCCTTCCTTTTCCCCCGTGTCCAGTAAAACATTATATCTTTGCTAATACTTTTTTCTCATTATTTTTTTTCTAATCTTAAGTTTTATCACTGTAGGTGTATGATACCTTTTCTTAGACAAGCTTTGTAAACACTTTCCGGAGTTAAATGAAATAGTATCAGCGTTTTCAAATAAACTTATACTAAATGAATTATAAACTTTTTATATAAAGTTCTTGTTTCTACATACATGCCTTATTTATTAATAGGTGTTTATTTGCCTTCATGATTATTTTTTGAACAAGTATTAAATTTGACAAGAATAAAAATAATTGGTCCTGTGAAATCCACTTGAATATTATTTTGCTTATTTTTTTCGCATATAAAAAGTGATACCTTATAAAAGTAATAAGGGTTTATATTTTATCAGTCTCACCAATATAAAAACTGATATTTCTACCAACATTTTGTAATTAGCTGCATAATGAATACACTCTTTGCATGAAAAGCCAAATTTTCCGTATGAGACCTGACTTCAGTCTTAAAACAACGTACCGTCACAAGTTTATCAATGTATAGAAGACAGACATTTAACCGCAATTCCACTTCATCATTTTCCTGAATACTATGGGCACACAATCAAGCCCCGCAAATGGTTATTTTAGCTTCTTTTTCCATCTTATTCTCTGAGTGAGTCAGTCATCAATGATAAATTAACATGTCTAAGGGGAAAAACCGCAGTCCTCGAGGTAACCACTAACAATCTATTGCGACTGCGCAAGACAAATTTCCGTCCAACGACGATTATTGTTCCTCGAAAACTGCAGATCCAATCGGAAGACAGAGGCCAGGGAAATCAACCAATAGGATGTTACCTACGTAAGAGATCGGTTGCAGGAATTATATATCTATGGCCCACCGTTGCATTGCAACCGTTTGGATCTCAGGACCTAGGAGGCATTCACCTTCCGGAAGGGCGCTGCAAAAGATAAGATAAAATCTCCTTCGTCATTCCATAGTATTCGGGGGAAGATAAGTTGTAATGTAAGAATGAATTCAATTTCAATGGCCGTTTTAATGTTAGCATAGTTTTCACATTGGGTAGTACTTCGGGTATCAGTATTACTGATATGAGAGAGAAGTAATTTTTTTTTTATATATGAAACATAGATAACTTAAACTGACGGAATGAATCTCTGTTGCAGAACAATGCTTGGTAAGATCAGTCACTGATATAAAGTTACTTATCTTTACGTACTATAACTTGCCAAATTAAACATCGTTTTGTGTTTTTCTGTCATAGCATTATTAGTTAAATTATAGTTTTAGCCACATCGCTTAATTGAATTAAGTATTTTAATAATGAGAAGTAGTAAAAGCAGTACAATGTCAGTGAGCAATCATAACATAATTTCATTAAATAAATACAAAAAATAATGACAGTAAAATCATTTGAAGAATATCTTATCATTTATATCTTAATGAAAAGTAAATACGAATCGTCATTGAACTAATAATTTCTTATTTCTAGGAAAATTTCAATGAAATAACAGTGATGACATACAGCTCAAATCTTTTCTGGTAATATATGTATCCATTATTTTTCTTAAGGAATAAATCTTTTACATCTGAGTCATATCTTGTTGTTCAGGGTTTTCCCAATGACTTTGATCTAATACCTGAATCATAACGGAAAAGCATTTACGGAAATGAGCAACTAAGATTAATTTAACCTAATATCCAACCATAACCTTTTTAAAAAATATCCTTACATGGTTACTTTTTAAAGATACTAATTTCATCTCTGTAAAAATAAAATTTCACATTGATATTCGGAAAATATACTAGTTTCCTAAGTTACTTTAAAAAAAGCAACTAAGGCATGAATTATTTTTTGTTTCAGTAAAGAAGTGGTTTTCTTTAGATTGGCGGTTTATCCTATATATGGCGAAATTAAGCTTTCTAGCTGTATCAGATAATAATTTTTAGCCCTCGGGGTCTTTATGCATCTGTACAGAATCTTTAACTGCTACATTGCAACTACCATTTCGTATACTGTTATTCTACGTTTCTTGTACCCAATCTTTTAGGTTTAAACTTCAGCAATACTATTATCCAAATACTTTTTTTTTTTACTCTAATTCCTTTCCAAATATACACTCATTTACAGAGCACACTATCCTTATTATAGTCTTAGGTTTATCTTATCCTCTCATATCTTCTTACTCAGCCTACGAGTCACAGATACCTAAGCTGATAACTTATTTTTCGTTTATGATGAAAACTATATATTTTCATGAAGATTGGGTGTTAGAGCAAATCATGCATTACAGACTTACTTTATCTATAAACACCTCGTATCCCTTCATAACCTCGGCAACTCAGATTGCAACAAAATACGTTTAGTTCACTAGAGTGATCGTTCTTCGACCCTTTTGTTGCCCCGGACAGATGATGGCACCTATTTCCATCTGTGTGGAGTTAGGGACGATATGCTGTGCATGTGTGTATGTATGTATGTATGTATATATGTGCGGAAATAAATATATATATAATCGTATATATAGATATATATATATATATATATATATATATATATATAGATATATATATATATAGTATATGTATATATATATAGTATATATATATATATATATATATATATATATATATATATATATATATATATATATATACATATATATATGTATATATATATATATATATATATATATATATATATATATATATATATATATATATATATATATATATATATATATACATATACATATATATATATATATATATATATATATATATATATATATATATACATATATATATATATATATATATATATATATATATATATATATATATATATATATATATATAATATATATATATATAAATCTATATATATATATATATATATATATATATATATATATATATATATATATATACATATATACTATATATATATATATATATATATATATATATATATATATATATATATATATATATATATATATGGTGAAGATCTAGGCATCTAACAACGTAATAAGAGAGCTGTACCTCTCAGCGGAATGTTTGTGAATGTAACTAACTTGTAAAAATATAAGTGAAATATGTGTACACGTTCATCCTGGTTCGAGCATAGCTGTAGTGGCAGAGATGGGTCCGTTTCCATTCAAAATACAGAAACTATATTTGGCTACAAGATGTTAGCACAGCCGAAAACAAAATATATATATCTTGATACTTGAAGAATGAGTTACGGAGAATTTACAAATATTTATTGGATATTTGGGACATGATATTTGAGAGTATAAGTTAAAGCTATTATATATATATATATATATATATATATATAATATATATATATATATATATATATATATGTGTGTGTGTGTGTGTGTGTGCTGTGTGTGTGTGTGTGTGTGTGTGTAAATATATATATATATATATATATATATATATATATATATATATATTATATAGATATATATTATATATATATACTATATATATTCTGATTTTTAAAAATTGGAAAATTTTATACACATCATTCTCTATCACTATCAACGTAGATGATAGAATTCAATGTCTTATAGCAACATTTTGGAGTATGCGCGTGAAAAGATCAATAAAAAGTACAACAAAAAGCAGTTAAGGGTTTTTGAGAGATAACTAGGGATGAGGAGGTCACATACGTAAGAAATTACGGAACATAGATTTTCTTTCGATTTCAGATAATATGCCAGGCTCTGTCTTTGTTGTAGATTTTACCGGCATCTTGTGTATGGTAATGTATATTCTTCTAGCATACAGTTGTTGGGCTGTCTTCCGTATAGCAACCAGTACTCTTCACTATCACTTCTATGTTAGGATGATTCTGGCTCGTCGAGGTGTTACTCTATAGGAATGTACTTATATCTCTAATATTGGGAAAAAAGTTAATGATTATTTTAAATCATAATGAAAGGGTTAGAGCAGGTAGTCATTATCTAATAAATAAATGTTTATTGGAAGAATGCCTTTTTCTCCATCTCTTGCGCTGTACCTCTTTTCGTTGCCAGTTTAAGCGTCAGGTCTGGGTTTGACAACACTCATAAGATCGTTACAGTTATGAAAAGAAGTATAATCCTTTCCCAGCTATAATGTTGCAAATCCTGTTCTTTATATTGTTAAGAAGTATTTAAGACAATTTGGTGATAAGCGTTTCTAGTGTCGGCTTTAATATTAGTTGAAATGTTCTGTTTTCTTCAGTATAAAAACTGCTATAATTTATATATATATATATATATATATATATATATATATATATATATATATATATATATATATATATATATATATATATATATATATATATATATATTTATATTGTTTTTTAACAGTACCAAAGAAGTTTCTTTCCCACTGGGATCAATCTTCGTTATGCTGGCAGTTTGGAAAGTGTTTTAATCAATAATTATATATATATATATATATATATATATATATATATATATATATATATATATATATATTGAATGCTTGTGAGGGTAAAATTTATTTTTGTCTGTATGTCAGATTTGCACTTGCAGCACTCACAACGGAAATGGTGGAAATGATACAGTTTTCGAGGTCATAGTTTTTGCTATTAAATATTTCAGTATGAAAATTTTTCTATGTAGAACTGGGAAACCGTGAATTATAGAAAGTTTACTTCATAATTCGTAAATATATGTACGTAGATAGGTTTACATGCACGAAGGTGGAAACCCACAAAATCCTTGTGCCTAATGACTTTTTAGGTCCTCATGAAATGACAACTCGCAATTAATAATGTGTAGGGTGCTGGAAATTTACTATCGTATATATATATATATATATATATATATATATATATATATATATATATATATATATATATATATATATATATATATATATATATATATATTATAGTATATATATATATATATATATATATATATATATATATATAATATATATATATATATATATATATATATTAGATATATATATTATATATATATATATATATATATATAGTATATATATATTATATATATATATATATATATATATATATATATATATATATATATATATATATATATATATATATAGCATATATATATATATATATACATATATATATATATATATATATATATATATATATATATATATATATATATATATATACTATATATATATATATAGGCTATATATACATATATATATATATATATATATATATATATATATATATATATATATATATATATATATATATAATTGCTCCATATAAGTGCAATAAGATATTAATGTAATTAAAATTTGTAAAATAACTTAATTGGTAATACTGTTGGCAATATAATAACATAACAATATTTGATTTGCTCACGATTGTTTTATTCATTGGTTTTCTAATAATTCGTGTCCATTTATTTCCTTGTAATGTTCGTCATCTCCAAAATTCCGTTTAAATCTACAAAGTAATGATGAAAGTGCGATTCCTGAAGTTGAAAACGTAGAGGTTATAAAAAGGGTATTTGATGAGATTCTGCCATTTTATTATTATTATTAACTTTTTATATTATTATTATTATTATTATTATTATTATTTATTTTGTTTTATTTTATTTTTTTTTTTTTGCTCTATCACAGTCATCCAATTCGACTGGGTGGTATTTATTTATAGTGTGGGGTTCGGGTTGCATCCTGCCTCCTTAGGAGTCCATCACTTTTCTTACTATGTGTGCCGTTTCTAGGATCACACTCTTCTGCATGAGGCCCGGAGCTACTTCAGCCTCTAGTTTTTCTAGATTCCTTTTCAGGGATCTTGGGATCGTGCCTAGTGCTCCTATGATTATGGGTAACGATTTCCACTGGCATATCCCATATCCTTCTTATTTCTATTTTCAGATCTTGATACTTATCCATTTTTTCCCTCTCTTTCTCTTCAACTCTGGTGTCCCATGGTATTGTGACATCAATGAGTGATGCTTTCTTCTTGACTTTGTCAATCAACGTCACGTCTGGTCTGTTTTGCACGTATCACCCTATCCGTTCTGATACCATAGTCCCAGAGGATCTTTGCCTGATCGTTTTCTATCACTCCCTCAGGTTGGTGCTCGTACCACTTATTACTGCAAGGTAGCTGATGTTTCTTGCACAGGCTCCAGTGGAGGGCTTTTTGCCACTGAATCATGCCTCTTTTTGTACTGGTTCTGTGCAAGTGCCGGGCATTCGCTTGCTATGTGGGTTTATGGTTTCATTTTTTGTATTGCACTTCCTACATATGGGAGAGATGTTATTTCCATCTATCGTTCTTTGAACATATCTGGTTCTTAGGGCCTGATCTTGTGCCGCTGTTATCATTCCTTCAGTTTCCTTCTTTAGCTCTCCCCTCTGTAGCCATTGCCAATTGTCATCGCTGGCTAGTTCTTTAGTCTGTCTCATGTATTGTCCGTGCATTGGTTTGTTGTGCCAGTCCTCTTTTCTGTCTGTCATTCTCCTGTCTCTGTATATTTCTGGGTCTTCGTCTACTTTTATTAGTCCTTCTTCCCAAGCACTCTTTAGCAATCGTCTTCACTGGTTTCACGATATTGCCCCCAGTGCTCTGTTCTCGGTGTTGACGCAGTCCTCTATACTTAGTAGTCCTCTCCCTCCTTCCTTTCGTGTTATGTA
Source organism: Macrobrachium nipponense (assembly GCF_015104395.2). Taxonomy (NCBI): domain Eukaryota; kingdom Metazoa; phylum Arthropoda; class Malacostraca; order Decapoda; family Palaemonidae; genus Macrobrachium; species Macrobrachium nipponense. The sequence goes on along the minus strand of NC_061099.1, from coordinate 28,174,745 downwards.
TAGTCTGTCTGTATTTGCTCTTGGGTGTAGTGCTTTGTGTATTGTCATATACTTCCTGGTTTTCTGATCTATGCTACGGAGTTCTGCCTTCGTCCATTCCACTATTCCTGCGCTGTATCTGATTACTGGCACTGCCCATACGTTTATGGCTTTTATCATATTTCCGGCGTTGAGTTTTGACTTGAGTATCGCATTGAGTCTCTGCATATATTCTTTCCTGATCGTATCCTTCATCTCTTGGTGTTTTATATCCCCTCCTTCCATTATTCCCAGGTATTTGTATCCTGTCTCATCTATGTGTTTGATGTTGCTCCCATCTGGTAGCTTTATCCCTTCAGTTCTTCGTTACTTTTGCCTTTTTGTATGTTGACTAAGGTGCATTTTTCTATTCCAAACTCCATCCTGATGTCCCCAGATACAATCCTTACAGTCTGGATTAGGGTATCTATTTCCTTGATGCTCTTACCATACAGCTTGATGTCGTCCATGAACATCAGATGGTTGATTCTGTTGCCTCTTTTCTTGAGTTGGTACCCGGCATCCATCTTCTGTAGTACTTTTGTCATGGGAATCATGGCTACTACGAAGAGTAGTGGGGATATTAACCTCTGCTAGTCTTATTCCAGAGCTTGTAAGTATTGTATTCCAGTTGCGCATTGTATTTTTGAGGAAGCTGATGGTGTTTTCCTCTGCCCCATATATTTTCAGGCATTTCTATTAGCCATGTGTGTGGTATCATGTCGAAGGCTTTCTTATAGTCTATCCATGCCATGCTTAGGTTGGTTTTCCTTCTCCTACTGTTCTTCATTACCAATTTGTCTATCAGGACCTGGTCTTTTGTGCCCCTACACTTCCTTCTGCAGCCTTTCTGTTGGTGGGGGATGGTGTTTGTCTTCTCTAGGTAATTGTATAGCCTTTCACTAATGATACCTGTTAGTAACTTCCACATTATTGGTAGGCAGGTGATAGGCCTGTAGTTACTGGCTATATTTCCCTTACTCTTGTCTTTTTGTACTAAGGATGTTCTTCCTGTGGTCATCCATTTGGGTGCATGGTGATTTGAGATACAATGCTGGAGTTGTTCTGCTATTCGTGGGTGTAGGGCCTTGCAGTTTTTGAGCCAGTATCCATGGACTTCATCGGGACCTGGGGTCTTTCCAGTTTGGCATTTTTTCTTTAGTTGGTGTCTGACTGTGTCTGTCGTGATCTCTGTGAATCTTTGTTTTATTCCTCCCTGTTTCTTCTTCCTTGACTTCCTGGAGCCATGTTGCATGTTTGTTGTGTGATACCGGATTACTCCATATGTTTTCCCAGAGTCTCTTACTTGGTTCGGCTTCAGGAATTTCTGGGTGGGTTGTCTTCCCTCTTAGTTGGCTGTATAGTCTTTTCTGGTTGGTTCCGAATAGTTTGTTCTGTTGGTATCCCTTATTCCTGTTCATGTACCGTTGGATCTTATGTGCTTTGGCCTTAAGCCTCTGTTTTACATCTTCTATTGTGTGTTAGTCCCCTCTCTTGTACTTTGTATTTCTCGTTGAGTTCCTCCCTTGTTTTCTTGCTTCTTAGCTTTTTTTTTCTGCCATCTCTTTCAGTTTACTCAAATCAGATCTCATCACCATGATTTGCTTTTCCAGGCGCCTTTTCCAAGGAGGTTGTTGTTTGGTTTCTGTTGGGTTGGTTTGTGCTGGTGGTGTTGTGTTCGAATCCCCATCAGTTCTGCTACTAATCTTGCTCCTGCATATGTCAAGTTATTTGTTTTCTGTGATACTGGTGGTGTATTGTGCCCATTATTTCATTGACCTCACTTGTTTTCTCCCTTAATTTCTTGGTGTTTGTAGGCTTTCATGGAGGGGATCTTTGTTCTCTCTGTATCTGGCTCCATCCATTGTCTAATCTTTTCATACCATGTTCCGTCCTCTCTGTTACTTCGTCGGTGTTTTCTTCATGTGTCGTTGTTTGATACCTCATCCTCCCTGTCGTCTTCTGTGGCATCGTCTCTCAGTTCGTCTTTGTGTAATTCGTTTGTCGTGTGACATTTCCCTTTCCAGTTCTTCTCTTTCTGTTGGGGAGAGCCAGTTCTTTTTCTTTATGTTCCTTACTTGGTCTGCCAGCCTCTGCTCTGTTTTGGGGGGTGTTATTCCTCCTCATTCCAGCTGTTGACCAATCTTCTTCTATATCCTCTCTCCGTCGGGTTGCTTCTGATGTAGCATCTCCATATTTCCTTATTTTCTTCTCTTGTCCATTTCTTTCTTTTTGCTTCTGTAGCTCCAATCTACAGGTGTTGATTACTTTCGTTGTTGGTGATCAGTTGCTGGATGACGACCCTCCAAGTACCTGACCGTCTTCCCCTTCAATTGGGTTGAATACCTGGTTGCCGGACGAAGCTCCTCTGTTGCCAGAGGTTCCATTTACGTCGTTGTCGTTATTCCTTCATTTCTTTCCATCATTGCTGAGTTTTGCTATTTAACCCATAGCTGGAACCCTACCCCATCAGGGATAGGTACTCATTTACAGCTGAGTAGCTGAGGAAATTATGGTAAAGATCCTTTCCCAAGGAATCAACGCCGAGGAGAGCGGATGCCCCATCCAACGACTGACCAGCCCCAATATGTTGCTTAACTTGACTTAAGTCCATTGAGGACCTATTATTATTATTATTATTATTATTATTATTATTATTATTATTAGGGAAAAACTCTCTATCACGAGAGTATATATAATGTTCTAAACTCTAAAGGGTCCACAATAATACAAAGTGTAAAAAGTCCGTGTATAATTTTGAAGACTTTACAGAAAGCTTTCGAACCCTTCCCTTGGTTCATCTTCAGTCCAAATGAACAATTAGTTACAACAAGTACAGAGGTAAATTTAAAAAACAAGAGTCGTTGTAGATCGTTGACAACGGTCGTTAGCTCGTTAATGGGCCAGGTGATAAAGAAAGAGGGTAGTTAACAACAACTAGGTGATACCCTCTCCCCTATCAATCCTTCTGGCTGCAATTCTGTTGGATCTTCGTACAGGTTGTTGCAACATTACATGAAGTCCTTCATCCAAGGGCGTAGATTGGGCACCGTTATCAGACTCCCCCGGGGCAGCGGTTACCTGGACTGGAAGAGGCAAGGCAGAGGCAGCATCAGGAGAGGGAAAAACAGAGCCTGTCCTACAGTTAAAATCTTTTAAAACATACTAGTAATATAAAAATTAACAAATGGGTCTTCGTTGACAAAAGACTTGTTTCCTTTGAATGATTCTCCTAAACTTTGTATTATTGTGGACCCTTTAGAACATTATTATTATTATTATTATTATTATTATTATTATTATTATTATTATTATTATTATTATTATTATTATAATTAGCGGTAATAGTCCCAGAAATATTTGTTTTTATTGGAGTAATGCTTGAAAAAGCAGCTTATTTATTGTATCAATAAATTCATAAAAATTTACAAGTGTGACTAATAAAGAAGACTATTAAGTGTAAATGATCACTATGCAAAGATTACCGTTTTCTTCTTATTGCTTTAAAATAAACTGATAAATGCTTATCAAAAATAAATCAAGAATATGAAAAAATTTAGGGGTGAAATAGTGGATCATTATACAAACTAACTTCATTTTGAAAGCGTTTTCACTTCTTTAGCAACGAAGCCGCTCTGGCTGCTAAATTAATCCATGTCAAATCTTTCAGGTCTCCAGTGCTTTACCGGCAACACAGGCTAGAAAAGACCGCCTTCTTTGACCGTACAAAAATGGTACATTTATGGTCGAGAGGATTTCCTGCCCGGGTCATAGCAGAGCAGAGTGGCACCAGTGTCACGACAGTCTACCGCTGGGTCAAGCGCTGGAGGAGGGATGGCACACTCAACTGCAGGCCTCGGATTGGGCGCCCTCAGACTTCTGCACAGCACGATAAATCTGTTGTTATAAATGCTATGGACAACACGCCCTCGGCAGTGGCAGAGGTCAAAGGACCTTTATCCTTCGAGCTTAAACTCGGAGCCGTTCAGGGGCTGATGGAGTTTGGCAGAAAGCCTAATCAAGGGGAAAACGAACGACTGTGTTATCCTTTGCACAAACCGAGAATTTTGAAGGTAATGGGAGGTAATTCTCCATGTACCCTGCCGTGCGAAAGTGTTGATGTAACAGATAATGAAATTCCGGCTCCAGCGCATAGGCTAATTCTCTCTATGAAATCCAGCGCATGGAAAAAAATTTTCACGAATCGAGAAAAGCATGGATTTGCATTCAAGTATCTGGATAATAAAGAATTATTTTGCTGAATATTAAGCTAAGGGCGAATATATAATATAAAGATAAACTGATATTTTCAGAAAGAGATAACACTGAAGAAGTTTCCCGTGCGTTGACTACCTTCGTTCCTATGACATTATATATATATATATATATATATGATATATATATATATATATATATATATATATATATATACATATATATATATATATATGTGTGTGTGTGTGTGTGTGTGTGTGTGTGTGTGTGTTCGCGCTTATGTATATGTAATGGAGCTAGGGAAGTCAAAGGATAAATATGAAACATGTTTTTAAGCTAGGAAAAAACTACGAGAATTGAGCGTTAAGTGTCTAATGTTTGTGAAAAAGAGAGAAGTATATTTAACAGGAGAAAGATGTAGAGAATATGGGAGAATGAAACTGAATGACAGTCAGAGAGCTAGAGCAATAAATGTTTGTTTGGAAGGTGTATGAACGAAAGTCGATATTTATATGTTTTTATGACTCCAAGTAACTCGTGATGGTAGTAAATCAAACAAATTCTAGACAAATGTAATGAAATGGACGACTAGGTAGAAAATATTTAAGTATAGCACTTGAAAAACGGAGTATCAATACTTATATTCGCTCATATTTCTCCTAATGAAGTGGGAAGTAGTCTCGTAAAATACATAATTCTGTATTTTAATGATATGATACACATGCTTCTATTTAGTACATGAGAATGATCTTTTTTATCTCGTGCATTCCGCTTAAGGACTTTCACTTAAGTCCCAAAGGTTAAGAAGCAGGTAGTAGGGCTTTAGACGAAATAATAAATGTTTAAAACAAGCATTATAATCTTCTGCATACTAGATTCATCGTTGCTTTTAAAACGACCATTGGATAATGTCCTACATGGAAACTTCTCGATATTTGTTTTGCAGAAAGATTTCTGTCATATTTTGATCAGTTTTTCTACTAAACATGTATTTCACAGATTAGTTAGATAACCCCATTTACGGGTTGAATTTGAGACTTCAAGCTTTTGTTATGAGCTTAGGTACATATGTACAATGTATGCAATATGATAGTTTTATGGCAGTAATGAGCGATTCTTTAGGTTTGAGCTTGCTGGTCAAGGGGAATAGTCCAAATTGAATTTTCATCTTGTGACATTTTTATATTTTTGCATTATCCTCAGATCTTTGACAATTATGCAACTGAATAACAACTTGCATACGAAATCTTGAAGTGTATTACAGTAATATACCGATCTAGTTATAACTATAAGATATTAATATGTTTATGAAAAATATGTCCAAATGATGCATCAGAACTTTAATGTGATAGAATATTAAAATAGGCAAGATGCTCACAATATGAATAGATTCGTTTTGACCATATATACAAACATACACACACACAGACAGACAGACAGACACACACACACACACACACACACACACACACACACACACACATATATATATATATATATATATATATATATATATATATATATATAATATATAATACATATTAAACTTCTTCTGTTAAAACAGGATATGTCTCAAGTATAAAAGGCCTGTTAAAACACTGTTTTAAAGCTAAGGACTATATTACGGTAGACTTACTTCCACCCTTATCTAGGAGTGAATGACAGGAGTTTTATTAGTGAAATAATATAGTAGGAGATATGACCTGACGTGATGCCTGGGGACGTCGCTGAGCCATCTTGGGTTTAGTTAATTGTCTCAATCTGCTTCATCGTTGCCTTAAGGAAGATGTTATCTATCTGATCCAAGTCAAAGGCCCCATTGGAAAGGTAGATCCTATTATCTTGGTGTTTTATTAGTGAAGATTCCACCATTTGACATTTGTATCGACAGCTGCTCTTGTATAGAATTCGGGATAAGTTCTAATCCACGGCATGGTTCGTGTTATTCATATGATGGAAAATTGCTGAACTATGTTGTCCATATCTTACCGATCGTTTATGTTGCATTAATCTTTCCGAGAGAGATTTACCAGTGAAACCAAAATATGACTTATAACAATCGGTACAAGGGATTTCATAAGATCCAATGTTTTTGGATACTGGTTTCTGCTGAACTTAATTATTAATTTCTCTGGTTTATTCGGATAAGTGAAGATAAAAGGGTTTGAGGGGCCTAAGGTTTGTGTGATCTCTCGTAAAGTATCCACGTGAGCAATTATGATTTCGTTTGTGTATTTTTTCTTTTCATTATTTGCTATTGTGTGCTTGGGGTAATTTAACAAATAAGACGTTTTCTGATTGTTTCAAGTACTTTGTTAAGAAAATCTTAGGAACAAATTCTCAAGGCTCTAAGAAATTAGTTACTTGCTATGCCGAGTTTGACTGAGATGTCATGATAGCTGTAAAAATGTATGTATGTAAGTTAGAATGTTGCCTTCCTGTAAACAGGGAATTTATAGTTGTTATTAATTCTGATAATTAAGACGAGTAAAAAGGGGTTTTAGTTATTGTTTCCGATTCTACTTTTTTAAATTTTTTGCTCCGGAATAAGGGAATTTAATTTTTGTAGAAAGTCATCAATACCGTCTCACTTCGCTTTTCCAATATGTCAAAGATGTTTGTCTACGTAATGAAGCCAAATCATATCTGCAGCTTTGATGGGTTTATAATTACTGTTGCAAAATACTCTATATATAAGTTTGCTGACGTATGACTAAGCGGGCTTTCCATACTGCAACCGATTTTTTTATGGTAAAAGTTATTACCAAAGGAAAAGACGCAATTAGTGACGCATAGCTCTATAAGTTGCAATATTGTATTAATTTTATGGGAAGTGTCAGCAAATGACTCTAAGTTTTTTTTTTTTCTTTTTTGGAGGAATGTTAATACACCATTTTAAACGGGGTATTTTTGTGAAAAGGAGTGTACGTCTAAGCTGAGAAGCTTTACTTTATGTACGGGGATAATTGCCGACCTAATTTTGTTGCAAAAGTCTTCTGTATGTTTTATACGACTAGGAGAAAAGGTTCCTAAGAAGGGGGATAGTAGCTCGGCTAACCATTTAGAGATGCTGTGGTTATACTAGAGCAGCTGTCGATACAAATGTCAAATAGTGGAATCTTCACTAATTCAACAACAAGATAATAGGATCAACCTTTCCAATTTTGTCATCTATTAAACCACGCAATATGATCTGGCTTAGATACTTAGATTATATTTTTACTTACTGGGATGATAGCGGGAAGAAATTTAAATTAATTTTTCAATTAACTAAATTCACTAGTTCCGATCATGAAATTTAAAACAAAATGGGAAATGGACGGAAAATTGCCGTTCCTCGACGTACTAATCACAAGGGGACAGATGAGATGTGCTTTCACAGTATACAGGAAACCCACTTTCGCTGTTTCATATATTCATTTGTTAAGTTACCACCATGTATCCTTAAAGATCATGGTCAGGCGCAACCTATTCCTCAGGGGGCATAGGATATGTTCAAATGGGTACGTAGATAAAGAATTCAACACGATCCGTCAACACCTAACGTAACTGCTCTACCCACCATGCATTATCGAGAAGGTTATATAAAGCGCGAATGCATTATACTATAGAGGGTCCCACTCACAATAGACAAATAGATTTCAACAACAAAATAAAACTTCCGTACAATGAAAACATTCAAAAAAGCTACAGAACCCCTCAGGTTTAATAATCCTTTCATTTTCCATTATCCCAAATTCTTCGGGAGTTCGCTCATTCACGTACATACTTAAATAAAAGAGGAGAAGAAGCCGGGTTTCATCAGATACCGGGTAGCAAACTAATAATTTAGTTATTTTAATTGTAAATCCATAAGCATTAGTGACTCTAGTCCCCTTCCACTACCTCAATGATTCTCTCTCGCTATGACTCAGCTGTTCGTTCCCGATAGACTGCCGTTGCTTATTGCTTCCACAGGTACCGAAATACCTAAACGGCAGAAGATTAAGCAGCTGCCATCTTGGCCACATGGAAACTATGCTGATCCGGGAACTGAGAGGGGAAAGAGCCCTGCTGCACACCTGACTTCTACCTGGCCGAGGTAATAAAAGGGACTGCAACGGAAGGACTCATTACATGCTGCTCTATGAGCAAGAGCCCGTGCTGGCATAAGGTCAGCCTGTCTAAAACAACAAAGAAAACCTTAGACGATCGCATGGATCACTTGTCACACCTGGCATGCCTCCTTACTCCCTCCATTCCTCGGGACGACGACACTTGTTATTTTACTTTCCATTGTGTGCCCTCGATCACTGCCGCCATTAAAGAAGGACGAATCCAGTTATAAGGTAAATGTGTGAAGCAATGGTTAAAGGCAGTCAACCAGTTCTATTTCTACTATTGTAATTCCCATTCCATTGCTACACGCTACTTATGGTCCTTAGTTCGCGCATTGTGCTCTGTGACTAATTAAGTATCCATGTTGTTAATATTAATACTCAGTTGTTACGGGGACGCAAAGTAAACTTTTGTGTAAACCCATTATTCTACACCCTTGTGATTTCTCAGTAACGCAAGCCAAGCAGAAGGGATAATGCCTAGTCTTTTGTCCAAGCAAACCCCGACCACGTGTTTGTATTTATGTCGTATTACAAATTTACTTGCAGATGACCTATCACGTGCCTTGTTGTGGGAAGCGATTGATGTGTGTCTCAGGGATTCGTCAAACCTCTGCAGTTCTCTTTCATCAAGACCGAACATTACCGGACTTCCAAATTCTGCAGTAGCGAGTATAACCTTGCTCTAATCATCTTACATACGAACCAGTGTTCTTCAACACCCTTCAGGTGTAATCCAGAGAAACTTTAATAAAGTAGTAAAATACATGCAATTAAACCAAACCTCTGAGTTTACCTAAACTCCTTCTTTCTGAAGGCGGCCCTAAACTGTTATTTATCAATTTCCATTCACATTAGGGTTCCTATAAGTAATTTAGCATTTAAATAACCACATATCAGATCTGCTGCAATCGCAGAGGAACCACAAACATTTTATATATAATTATTATATA
>NC_061099.1:28147962-28157962 GCF_015104395.2 Macrobrachium nipponense | reverse complement strand
GATTGTTTACTGCTATTGGAGTCAAGCATGATCCTTCAGAATGGCGACTGTTCATAGACAGCGCAACACGAAGTCTCAAAGCAGTGTTGCTAATCGAAATAAATATCCATCTTTGCCTCTTGCACACTCCGTACAGAAGGAAGAAAACTATGATAATGTCAAACAACTTCTTGACAAAATAAATTAGCTGAATTTAAGTGGGATGTTTGTGGCGATTTCAAGATGTTTGCCTTCTTGCTTGGTTTGCAGGGGGGATACACAAACGATTCATGTTTCCTTTGCTTATGGGACAGCAGAGCTGATGATGATCATTACAAGAAAGTTCATTGGCCCCAATAATTGGAACTGCAGCCAGGAATGTTAAATGTTCTCAGACAGCCTCTAGTAGATTCCAACAAAGTCTTATTACCCCCACATCACATTAAACTAGGATTGGTAAAGCAGTTTGTGAAGGCCTTAGATACTAGAGGAGAAACTTTTCAAGAAATCAGTCTCATGTTTCCAAAGTTATCTGAAGCTAAGATCAAGGGTGGCATATTTGTTGGACCCCAAGTAAACGCAATGTTGAAGTCGGAGAAACTGGAAAGAGCGATGACAAAAGTTGAAAAAGAAGCATGGTGTGCATTTCGTGATGTAGTTCGTGGATTCCTAGGAAATCATAAGGATCCTAATTACAAACAAATGGGAACTTCATGAAACTGGGTTGTCATATGTCCTTAAAGGTTCATTTTTTGCATGCTCCCCTAGATTTCTTACCCGAAAACTTGGGTGATGTCAATGAGGAGCATGGTGAGAGACTTCATCTAGACATCGCAACAATGGAAAGAAGATATCAAGGACGTGGGATACTGCTATGATGGGAGATTACATGTGGTCTCTAGTCAAAAAAGATGAAAGTATGCACTCTAGAAAATCTCGATCGTCAAAGCACTTCTGATCCTAGGAAAAAAGTTATCAAAGCATTTAAAGTGCAGAATTGTATTGTTTCTTTATGTTTTAACTAATAATGTACTTTCTAAATACCTTTCAACACATGAAAAAGTACTTATTGCAGTGTAATTATCCTTAGAATATTAGAATAGGTTGAACAAACATACTGCTGCAGAGAAAAGTTGGGCATAGAACAGGAAAATATGAAATTAAGAATAAATTAAAAACTATCGATAATACATCAAAAGGAATGTGAATTTTTAATTCAGTGGCAAAACTACATATATAAACATAAAAAAATACAAGTAAACAAGACATGTGTTACATTGTGTTATTTTTCAGTGTGCATGCGCCCGCGATTGGCGACGTACATTCTGCCTATTCCCCGAGTTTTAATGCACAATTCCTGTGATAAATTTATGTCTTCTGACCGTCTAGACTTTCCTTTCGGGAATCCACTTATTACTATTCCTTCCCTCTTCATCCTCCCCTTTAAGTACTTTTTATTGTATGCTCTGCTTAGGCAGAGCCCATTCACCAGGAATTTTTCCTTATAAGCTAGTATTTCATGCAGAACTACTATCAAGGTATACACAGTCCTCAAAGATATGACCTTTTAAAGCCTACAGGCTTATCATAACAGTGCCACAACTAGTACAGTGCCACAACTTGCACAGTGCCATACGTTAGGCACCTAACATTCCGTGAGACTACTAATCATAGTCAGCAAAATTAGTATATATTTAGCATAGCCTGCCAAGACAGAATTGTTTTAAAGCAGGGCTTTAATATATATTTTTCGATTTAATTTACTTATTTGATTAAGTATTTTTTCCCAGTCTCTACATTTTGTGTAATTCTCGATGATCTCTGTCCATTCTCTGAGTAGGATTACTTCTTTCCTTGATTCTGCTACCTTGATTTACACACATATTCTCAAAGGAGAAATTCGTGTAATGTTTAGTATTCTTTATCTTAATGTGTAGCCCAACTGTCACTGCCATTTATGTATGAAATTCTGGGTTAAAGTAACCACCCAAGAACGTGTTGTATTGCCCCATCAGGGCCTACTAATAGCAAGCCTTAATTTATGTTTAGTTAACAGTACCCTATAAGATGGCAAGAATAAAAAGAAATTAGAATTCAATCCAAAGAAAAAGGAAAAAGAGGAACAATGAAGGAATGAAAGGAGCTGCCTAAGGAGTATGCCATCCTGTATTGATTAATATATAAAATATATATATATATATATATATATATATATATATATATATATATATATATATATATATATATATACATATATATATAGTCTGTACAAGAGAAAATAGACTATTAAATCTTTCTCAAGATCAGGTGACCTCGTCGTAATCATGGCATCGCAGGTTCATTTTCCTACTACCGAACATCACGATTCTTAAAATTTCTTTGAAGTTGAAGTTCAAGGCTTTGTAGTTACAAACGTATCCAAAAAACAAAGAATTTAAGATTATATATATATATATATATATATATATATATATATATATATATATATATATATATATATATATATATATATATAATATATATATATATATATCTCATCAGGGGAACCATAGGGAAAGAGGCATCGTACTCAGGTACATTTATTTCGCCGACGTTTCACGACTCATAGTCGCGTTCTCAAGGCATAATTAAAGATAAACACGAACATTAAAACTACGCACTGCATAATTCATAAAAATACGCAATATTTATTAAAAATTTCAATGAACATCAACATCAGTATGTAGAACATTAAAAATTTATGAATCTCTTAAAACAGAAAAACATACTGAGCGCTAAACTACAGTACAGTTACATTTAAAAAAAAAATTTTCTACCCATAGAATCTCTCTTTCGCCGTCTTAAATCCCTCCTTTCAATGGTCAATTTGGACAACCTTAGATCTCAGTTATCATCTTTAGCTCATTGTGCATATCATAAGCTAAACACTAGATGGACTCCTTTCTTCAGCAAAATATGATTTTGACACTTTAAAAAACTTGGCCAATGATGACAGTATTATTATTACAAAACCAGACAAAGGTAAGGGTTGCGTAATTTTGGATAAGGATACTTATATTGAGAAGATGGATATTATCTTAAACGATCATACAAAATTTGAGAAAATAGTGCTCCAGATTTATATAATATCATTAAACCACCAGGTGGGACAAAATTGTAAGGTTTCTAAGGCTGCTAAAACAAAATAAGATAATTGATGATGATATATATCAGGAACTATTCCTACAGGGTCTTCGTAGGGGGGTTTGTAGGGTTGCCCAAAATACATAAAGAAAATGTCCCATTAAGGCCCATTCTTTCCTCAGTGAACACTCCTAGTTATAAGCTTGCCAAATTTCTAGTTCCTTTACTTGAGCCTCTCACTAAAAATGAATTTTCTTTAAGCAACTCCCATAAATTCAAGGAGGATATTCTTATCCAAGGTTCAGAATTATTTATGGTTAGTCTGGACGTTGAGTCTCTTTTTACTAATGTCCCTGTAGGGGAGACGATTGACATTATTTTTTTAAATAAGTTATTTCTAGAGCCGTACCTACTTTTGCTTTTAATAATTTTAGTCGTCAGTTTTTTTAAAACAGTTGTTAGAACTGGCCGTGCAGGACACGACTTTCATTTTTTTAATGGCTTTTTATACAGACAAGTGGAAGGAGTAGCAATGGATACCCCACTGGGTCCGACACTTGCTAATATTTTTATGTGCTCTTTAGAGGAGCGTATGTTTGATGATTGCCCCCTTAGCTTCTTGCCTCAGTTTTACCGTAGATACGTTGATGACACTTTTGCCTTATTCCGAAACAAGTTCAATGCGGAACAATTCATAGAATTTGTCAATACCCTACACCCTAATATCAGATTTACACTCGATGAAGAAGAAAATAACAAGCTTCCCTTTCTGGATGTTCTAGTGTCCAGGGAACGAGGAAGGACTTGCTACACGGGTGTTTTTGAGAAAAAAACGACTTTACTGGGTAGGTATCAACTTTTATAGTTCTTGCTTTTATAATTTTAAACTTAATACTATCTCAACTCTCCTACACAGGGCCTTTACCCATACCTCTAATTGGTTAACTTTTAATGAAGAAATTTACTTTCTTTCCCAATATCTTAAAAATAACTGCTTCCCAGACAAACTTTTGTTCAAAATGCTTAAGAAAATGCTTGATGCCCGATTCATAGAGGTGCCAACGGTTTTGACAGTCCCAAAATTAAAAATGTTTGCTAGCTTCCCTTTTCTTCATGACAACCTCTTCAGAAAAAAGTTCATGGCAATTATTCAAAAGGAATTCCCGGCACTGAACCTAAAAATAGTCCCAAAAAAATCCATTAACTATCGGATCCCTGTTTAAAACGAAAGACCGCCTTAGTCCTCTTCTAAAATTTAATGTTGTATATAAATATACGTGCCCGAGATGTGATCACGGGACTTATGTGGGTTGTACGAGAGGTTACTAAAAGTGAGAATAGATTCTCACAGGGGCTTAAGTTTTAGAACGGCAGCAGATTAACAAAACCCCGAACAGTCAAATATCAGAAATCACTCTAAATCATGTAAAACATATATTAATGATAAGGATTTTATTATTATAGGCCAAACGCAAAACGAAAACGACCTAACAACCTTGGAATCCATTTTGATAAAAAAGATAGTTCCGTCCTTAAATGCGCAATCCTCCTCTGTTCAGTTGTTTATCGCCTAGAGTGCTTGTTTATTTTTATTTTTCTAAAAACATTCTCTCAGTCACTTGGCCGTCCTTTGCGAGGATAAGTATAGAATAGCCTTACTTTTTTAGTGTTATTTATTTATTTTAAATTTTTTACACCCATATCATAATTTTTGTATCTTTTTTCTGTAATTTTTAAATAATTTTAATGTAACTGTACTGTAGTTTAGCACTCAGTATGTTTTTCTGGTTTAAGAGATTCATAAATTTTTAAATGTTCTACATACTGATGTTGATGTTCATTGAATTTTTAAATATTGCGTAATTTTTATGAATTATGCAGTGCGTAGTTTTAATGTTCGTGTGTTTATCTTTAATTATAGTCTTGAGAATGCGACTATGAGTCGTGAAACGTCGGCGAAATAAATGTACCTGAGTACGATGCCTTTCCCTATGGTTCCCCTGATGAGATGTAACCATAGAGCTGCAGCTCCGTCTTCTAAGGATATATATATATATATATATATATATATATACTATATATATATATATATATATATATATATATATGTGTGTGTGTGTGTGTGTGTGTGTGTGTGTGTGTATGTATATATATATATATATATATATATATATATATATATATATATGATATATATATTATATATATATATATATATATATATCAGTAAGTAGTAGCAGGTTCATCAAAACATCATAGAATCCATTGTTTATTCACAAGAAATGTTTTGCATATAATCTCATCTCGCTACATCATCAGTCTGTAAAATTAAAACATACTCATTAACAATATGTATGACATTAAAAATTATTAAAAGCATTCAAATAACTAATTACCTAAAAATATAAAATAAACCTAATCGTTAATCTTACCTAAAATAAAGTCACAAGAATTGATTATAGAGTAAAAGATAGATCCAGATATATACAATTCTTGTGACCTGATTTTTTTGAAAGCAAAGTTAACACATGGTTTATTTTATATTTTTTATTTGATTAGTTATTTGATACTTTCCATTATTTTATTTTCATCTAGAATATTTTTATTGGGTATGTTTTAATTTTACAGACTGATGATGCACCAAGATTATTTGTGAAACATTTCTTGTGAATAAACCATGGATTTAATGATGTTTTTAAAGGACACTGCTGTTTACTAATATAATATCTTATCTGGAACTTTTTATCTGTATATGTAGCAATGGATGTATTTGTGTGTGTGTTTGTATATAATACCTCATCTGAAGCGTTTATCTGTGTACATAAAAATGGATGTATTTGTGTGTGTGTTTGTGCCACATACACTTTTACATGAATTGAGCAATTTCAACCAAACTTGGTATACATATAACTTAGCATCAGGGAAAGAATACTGTGGGGGTGGGTGGAGAAGGGGGTTGGAAAGGGGCGAAAATAAAAGTAACTGAAAACAGATATTAGTGTCTAATCCTTTTTTTTTTCTTGAGAACGCTGAAATGAATTGTGATGCTTCAGATTCCCTTTAATTCTGTGTTTAGCCCTGATAGGGAGAGGGAGGGGTGTGTGAGAAGGGGTGTGAAGAGGGTGACGTAAAAAAAGGAAAAATGACAGACATTAGTGCCTAGCCCGTAGTTTCTGAGGTCGCTGCGATAAATAGTGACATTCTCGATGCCCTTTAAGTCCAAGTTTAGCCCCGATACGGAGAGGGGGTGAGAAGAGGGAAGGGGTGACATATAAAAATAACAGAAAATGACAGTTATTGGTGTTATATATTTCTCTATTTCTTCAACCAATGATTTCTGTCTGCCATGTACTCTCTGTTCCAGGAAGGCCAATCACTGCAAATGAATCAAGTACCCGATGGAGGGCACAGTTAAGGTCATAAAAGGGTAGCCTCAGGAGTACCCAGGCCAGATGCCAAGTAGAGGTGCTTAGCAAAAGGCTCCTGCCCACCCCGCCTTCGCTTTTCAATGCCACGCTGCCGAAGTTTTGCTTAAATCCAACATCCTCCATAGCTCCTTGACCAGTTCCAGTGACGACCTAAACCAGTGGAGACTAGTTTCCAGAGAAAGTACAGTACGAGAGCAGCATGGCAGTCAGTCTTATTTCTTTTTCTGTGTTCCATCTCTGTGTCATGTGCGAACTTTCCATGTCTCTTTGTTCCCCCCACAGCTACGTGCCCCTTGGTCTTAAATTACTATTGCCTATTGCTTGAATGACTTCCCTTTTATTAGCATCTGCTTAGATCAATGACTAGGGAGACTACGAATGTTGGTATCGTGTATAACCCCCTCCTATTAATTACCATAACTCTGAGTAATTCAGTTCTTACCTTGCCCTTTTGTGGGAATTGGGAATGTAAGAGTCATATATGTTGGAAATCAGATGGTTAAGCAGCCTCACAACACGTGACCACTCGCTCTGTGCGATGTATGCTTACTTATACCCTCATATCTCGTTCCAGGTACCAATATCAAGTTCATTTCTGGTTGTGGAGAGGTGGGATTCTCATTTCATAGATGCTCTGGGCTCCTATTCAAGTTCCAAGTCCGTTCACGAGTCGGCAAGCTCGGCTTCGTGATTCCAGTACTTCAATAAACCTGATTTATTAGTTATAACTTGGGCCCTGAGAGTCCCTTTACACCCTGAAGATGCCCACTTAAAACATTTGAGTAATTTATTATAAATACATTCCCTTTAAATTTGGTCCTTAGAGTTTCTCTCACATTTTTCCCTTAAATCTGTTAACAGCCCTCAACCATAGAATTTATTTATGATCTAGACCTCACTCAGGCTTTTCATGAGCTAAAGTTAATGTTTCAACCACTCACATAGAGGTTCAGATAAACAAAAGTGTCTATTCCATAGTTTTTAAGGTTGCTGAGATAAATAGTGCCACCTCCCAATGCCTTCAAGTCCAAGTTCAGGAACCCCAGTATAAAGGGGGGTGAGAAGGGATGGGAAAGGGATGACATGTGAAAATACCTGAAAACGACAAATGTTAGCGTCAAATTTTTATTTCTCAAGGTCACTGAGGTGAATAGTGACACTTCCGATGCCCTTTAAGTCCAGGTTTAGTCCCATACAAAGGGGGTTAATCCCACGTTCAGTCCCAGTAGGAAGTGTGGGGGAGTAGGGGTAAAAATAAAATGAAAAAATTATGTATATTAGTGTCTAATGAATAGTTTTTGAGATCATTGGTATGAAAACAGACCCTTCAAGTCCAAGTTCAGCCCCATTAGGAACAGGGGTGAGAAGTGATGATATATATATCATATAAAAATGCTGGGCAATGTAATTGAAACAACAATCTTAACAGGAAAAGGAGAGAGAGAGAGAGAGAGAGAGAGAGAGAGAGAGAGAGTAGAAGGGGTTTGGGAGTAGAGAAAAAGAGTTTATCAGTTATTATTCAGTTTTCCCTGCCAGCACCGGTTGGTCAGATAGTACTATATATATATATATATATATATATATATATATATATATATATATATATATATATATATATATATATATGTATGTATATACATATAGCATATATATATATATATATATATATATATATATATATATATATATATATATATATATATATATATATATATATATATATATACATATATACATATATATATATATATATATATATATATATATATAATATATATATGTATGTAATATATATATATATATATATATATATATATATATATATATATATATATATATATATATATATATATATATGTGTGTGTGTGTGTGTGTGTGTGTGTGTGTGTGTGTGTGTGTGTAAGTCTATCACATTTCCGGATTCGTATACATATATCGAGCTACAATGTCCTTTAATATCTAATTCGCTCTACCTCGGAATTATTATATTTCATATATGCTTAACCCGAAGGGAATTTTTTCTCGATAATAGACTTGCCAGGACCAGGGCGCGAACCATAGAGCCTTTCAAATCCCAGGAACGTCAGTGAAGCTTTTACCTACTACACCACCGCGAGAGCCTCTCGTGTGGTGTAGTAGGAAAAAAGCTTCACTGACGTTCCTGGATTTGAAAGGCTCCAGGGTTTGCGCCCGGTCCAGGCAAGTCTATTATCGAGAAAAATTCCCCTTCGGTAAGCATATATGAAAATATATTTAATTCCGAGGTAGAGCGAATTAGATATTAAAGGACATTGTAGCTCGATATATATATATATACTATATATATATATATATATATATATGATATATATGATATATAGTTATAGATTATAGGATAGATATATATAGTATATATTATATAATATATATAGATATATAGATATATATTATATATATATATATATATATAGATATATATATATATATATATATATATATATAGATATATATATATATATATATATATATATATATATATATATTATATATATATATATATATTCATATATATATTATATATATATATATATAGATATATATAATAAATTATATATTTATATTTAAATATATATATTATATACATATATATATATATAAGATATATATAGAATATATATATTTATTTATAAATATTATATATTTATATACCATATATATATAATATATATATATATTATATATATATATATATAGTATATATATATATATATATATATATATATATATATATGTACCTTTCATTCTTTCCTTGTTCCTCTTTTTCCTTTTTCTTTGGATTGAATCCTTATTTCTTTTTATTCTTGCCGTTCTTAATTTTCTACCTTATATCCTGATCTGTCAACTCAATAAATATAATATTTACAATTACAACTACCACTTTTTTTCAGTTGAGATCTGCTTGTTTTCCGTTCTGAAATACCCTTTTCATAGAAACAGAAAGATTTGTTCAAAGATTCATTTGTTCACCAACCTTTCTCTGCATTTTTTATTTTCCTTTTACAAAACAGTACTTCAAGCAATCTCAGTTTGTCTTCTTTAGCCCTCTTTTTTGTAATACATTCTACTTATATTCCCGCTGCTTGCTCTCTTCTACCTAGAAACTCTCCCCTTTGGACTCTGTGGCCCGGGCTTTATATTTTACTTCACTACACAGTCTCCTCTTGACTGCTACTAACCCAAGCTCACGTTTTATCCACTTCCTTAGGATTTACTCTTACTTCCTACTAACACTCAAATCGCCAGTCACTTCTACTTTCTCTTCATCGAAATAATGATCAGATACACATCCAACCATTCTCGCTATTACCTTAATCAATGATGCCTGTAAAACCCAAGTCTTTTTAGCTCGGTAATGAGGAAGGAAGGGGTTATTCCTTGTTTATCGGATATCAAAGCTTCAATATAAATTCGTTTGGGCGATAAATAACAAA
>NC_061099.1:28130069-28137569 GCF_015104395.2 Macrobrachium nipponense | reverse complement strand
CAGTGAGAAAGCCATTCTATTCAATGAATGTTGTATCCGTGAAAAATTGTGCCCTAGAAGTATTAAAATATAATATATATATATATATATATATATATATATATATATATATATATATATATATATATATATACTCTAAATATCTTAAATTCTTTGTTTTTTTTGGATACGTTTGTAACTACAAAGCCTTGAACTTAAACTTCAAAGAAATTTTAAGAAATCGGGATGTCCGGTAGTAGGAATGAACCTGCGATACCATAATTACGACGAGGTCACCTTCCCGACCTGATCTCGAGAAAGATTAATAGTCTATTTCCTCTTGTACTAACATATATATATATATATATATATATATATATATATATATATATATATATATATATATATATATATATTTATGTATATATTAATCAATACAGGATGGCATACTCCTTAGGCAGCTCCTTTCATTCCTTCATTGTTCCTCTTTTTCCTTTTTCTTTGGTTTGAATCCTAATTTCCTTTTATTCTTGCCGTTCTTATAGGGTACTGTTAACTAAACATAAATTAAGGCTTGCTATTAGTAGGCCCTGATGGGGCAGTACAACACGTTCTTGGGTGGTTACTTTAACCCAGAATTTCATACATAAATGGCAGTGCCAGTTGGGCTACACATTAAGATAAAGAATACTAAACATTACACGAATTTCTCCTTTGAGAATATGTGTGTAAATCAAGGTAGCAGAATCAAGGAAAGAAGTAATCCTACTCAGAGAATGGACAGAGATCATCGAGAATTACACAAAATGTAGAGACTGGGAAAAAAATACTTAATCAAATAAGTAAATTAAGTCGAAAAATATATATTAAAGCCCTGCTTTAAAACAATGCTGTCTTGGTAGGCTATGCTAAATATATACCAATTTTGCTGACTATGAGTAGTAGTCTCACGGAATGTTAGGTGTCTAGCGTATGGCACTGTGCAAGTTGTGGCACTGTACTAGTTGTGGCACTGTTATGATAAGCCTGTAGGCTTTAAAAGGTCATATCTTCTTTGAGGACTGTGTATACCTTGATAGTAGTTCTGCATGAAATACTAGCTTAACAGGAAAAATTCCTGTTGAATGGGCTCTGCCTAAGCAAAGCATACAATAAAAATAAGTACTTAAAGGCGAGGATGAAGAGGGAAGGAATAATAATAAGTGGATTCCCGAAAGGAAAGTCTAGACGTTCAGAAGACATAAATGTATCACAGGAATTGTGTATTAAAACTCGGGGAATAGGCAGAATGTACGTCGCCAATCGCGGGCGCATGCACACTGAAAAATAACACAATGTAACACATGTCTTGTTTATTTGTATTTTTTTAAGTTTATATATGTAGTTCTGCCCCTGAATTAAAACTTCACATTCCTTTTGATGTATTATCGATAGTTTTTAATTTATTCTTAATTTCATATTTTCCTGTTCTATGCCCAACTTTTCTCTACAATAGTATGTTTGTTCAACCTATTCTAATATTCTAAGGATAATTACACTGCAATAAGTACTTTTCATGTATTGAAAGGTATTTAGAAAGTACAATATTCGTTAAAACATAAAGAAACAATACAAATCTGCACTTTAAATACTTTGATAACTTTTTTCCTAAGATCAGAAGTGCTTTGACGATCGAGATTTTCTAGAGTGCATACTTTCATCTTTTCTGACTAGAGACCATATGTAATCTCCCATCATAGCAGTATCCTATCGTCCTTGATATCTTCTTTCCATTGTTGCGATGTCTAGATGAAGTCTCTCACCATGCTCCTCATTGACATCACCCAAGTTTTCGGGTAAGAAATCTAGGGGAGCATGCAAAAAATGAACCTTTAAGGACATATGACAACCCAGTTTCATGAAGTTCCCAATAAGATTTGCTACCATTTGTTTGTAATTAGGATCCTTATGATTTCCTAGGAATCCACGAACTACATCACGAAATGCACACCATGCTTCTTTTTCAACTTTTGTCATCGCTCTTTCCAGTTTCTCCGACTTCAACATTGCGTTTACTTGGGGTCCAACAAATATGCCACCCTTGATCTTAGCTTCAGATAACTTTGGAAACATGAGACCAATTTCTTGAAAAGCTTCTCCTCTAGTATCTAAGGCCTTCACAAACTGCTTTACCAATCCTAGTTTAATGTGATGTGGGGGTAATAAGACTTTGTTGGAATCTACTAGAGGCTGTCTGAGAACATTTAACATTCCTGGCTGCAGTGCCAATTATTGGGGCCAATGAACTTTCTTGTAATGATCATCATCAGCTCTGCTGTCCCATAAGCAAAGGAAACATGAATAATTTGTGTATCCCCCCTGCAAACCAAGCAAGAAGACAAACGTCTTGAAATCGCCACAAACATCCCACTTAAATTCAGCATAATTTATTTTGTCAAGAAGTTGTTTGACATTATCATAGTTTTCTTTCTTCTGTACGGAGTGTGCAAGAGGCAAAGATGGATATTTATTTCGATTAGCAACACTGCTTTGAGACTTCGTGTTGCGCTGTCTATGAACAGTCACCATTCTGAAGGATCATGCTTGACTCCAATAGCAGTAAACAATCCAATCACATCCTTACAGTAACACAGATCATTACTAGTGTCATAGTAAATTTCAATTTATACATGTAGATTCCAATCCTTCAGCCTTGATGAAAGAAGTTCAGCTCCTGACTTAGTAAGATTTAAATCCCTGATTATAAATCATCTAGCTCTGATTTGGAAAGTGAGGTTCTGAAGTCGTTCTTGGTACGAAAGCTTTCTCCATTTCTTGGCTGCTGCTACTTGCTGACTCTTCAGAAGAAATAGCTATTGCACCTTCCATCTGAAAAGAAAGAAATAACTACATATAGCAACTTAAACAAAGACTTGAATAACGTTAGTATTCCATACATCTTTAGGAAAATGAATGCATTGCTAGTAAATACTTAATGTTAAAGTTAATTAAAAGTAAGACTTATGGAGAGTATGATAGGTATACTTACATTTTGTGGTGGTTGTGGTACTGGTAAGGTGCCATCATGTGGGACAGGTGCTCTAGATGATGGGATGTCTGGATACTGAAGAGTTTGTCTTCCTTTCACTTTTCTGTACTTTGTCACATCAATCATACAGAAGTAACAATCATCGTGATGGTTCTTCGGCTCTCTCCATACTTTGGAACGGCAAAAGGCATTGCCTTTCCTGTGCCTATTAACCTTCCTTCTAGAGTAGATCGGCAGCTTCCACATATCACATTAGGGGCCCATGGTTTGTCCTGGTCACCCATGGGCATTCCGAAATAAAGTCTGTACGCTATCGACAATTTGGCACCTTTCACGATTTTATGTAATACCGGTTTTTTTCCAATATGATAACCACACACATAGCAAAATGAATCTGGAGAATTTGTACACCCTCTAGTAGCCATCCTGAAAATAGCAGAACTTATTAATTGATTTATCTCAAAGAGAAAATTAGATATTCACTTGGTAGCCGAACATATTACAGTTCCAAATATATATAACATTGAAAGACGATATATTTGTATAACGGTCGATGAACAGAAAAAAAAATACATTTTTGGAATCAGCAAAGAAAAGTGATTTATAAACAGTAAAAAAAAAAAAATAAAATAAACAAAACATTTGTAAAAAAATTTTCACGTTGTGTAAAATGGATTTCTGAATGGGGAATCTAGACGTCCAGAAGACGTAAATTTATCACAGGAATTGTGAATTAAACACCGAGTCAGACGGAAATGGCAGTCAAATACTGATGTTTGGGCTCCAAGCAATGCGGATTATTCGACGCAATTGCCGAGGCACAAGGAAAACATAAGAAAATAGCAGTACCGGTATGTATGGGATTGCACTCACACAAAATAATGTGGAATTAAAATTTATGAAATTCCTGAAGTTAATATATTTCCCACTCGCACACAAGCCTACAGATTTTGGGCTTAGATGGTTAAGAAGTGATAGACTTGCGGGTTGTAGATGCACAATAATAACACAAGGGAATATTACCAAATAAAATCTTACTCAACCATCCAGCGGTCATACGCAATGATAATATGGGTAGAAATACGCTGATAAATACTATATAGGAAAAAATGTTATTCTTGGCACCTCGGGTATGTATGAGGGTTTCACACGCGGGTTTTAAATGGGGGACGGGGAAGGGGATGACCTTCTCTTTTACTCACGAAAAATAAAACAAATGAAATCTGGCACTGTTTCCTGGTAAATTATAACACTTCCTAGCTCCCTCGTACTTTCATGCATAGCACACACACACACAAAGTTAAGGTTAGTGACTGAAAACTTCCCTCTCAGCTTGGGCACAGCTAATCTTTCATTATCGCTAATCTAACGGCAGTCAGATTTTTGCCCCTAACAATAAATACCTATTATAACAATGAAACGCCTCATGTGTTGCGAAAGTTGGATCTTCTTGTTACGTGCTCTGTTGGGATTTTATCAGTGCTCTGGATTTTGATCCGTTTTTTTAATATCAGTTTAGTTTAGCAATCGCTACTGTCTGATAATCGTTATTGCAAAGAATTTCACACGATTCTAGCACGATTCATTGGACGGTTACCCATTGTTGTGTTTGTGGTTCCCTTCAAGTGCAACAGATCTGAGTTGCGGTGATTTAAGGCCAAAAATGAATTAAGGAACCATAACACAAATGAAAAAGTTAAAAGATTACAGCTTAAGGCTGGCTTCAGAGTGAAGGAAATTAGGTAATATTGGAGGTTTAGCGTGATTACAAGTATTTCACTACTCTCAGAAAATTACAGGAGCGAGATCGGCTCGCTGGTGTAGACTGGTTTGGAAGACCGGAATACTCGATCCCAGTGGAAATAAAACAGTGGAGATATGATGAATCCCTGGGGCACGCGTTTACAAAGACACCATTTCTCACAACGAGGCACATGGTAGGGCATCTGCAAATATATATATATATATATATATATATATATATATATATATATATATATATATATATATATATATATGTAGTAATATATGTAGAACCAGGTACTATGTCGTACCGCTAAGTAAATGGGGATACAATCCACAATGAAGTAAAATCCTCTTGTAGTTTTAAAATAATATATTTCTTATACAGGATGGTCGAAAGCTTTAATCCTGTACAAGAAATATATTTTACTTTTAAACTACAAGAGGATTTTACTTCATTGTGGATTGTATCCCCATATATATATATGATATATATATATATATATATATATATATATATATATATATATATATCTATACATATATATATATATATATATATATATATATATATATATATATATATATATATATATATATATGCCTCCGCAGAAATAAAAATAAAATTAAACTAGAACAGCAGCCATTTTAAGGAAGCCCCCCCCCCCCCCCCCCCCCCCCCCCCCCCCCCCACACATCATATGGCTTGGGGGAAATTTAGGGAAAACAGTATAGACAAGGCCAGACAAGGGGGATAGGAACTTCCGGTCCTTCTTCTAGTCCTTGCGGGAGGGTATATCCGTTAAGCACTAGGGACATAAGACAAAGGAAATTGGGCAGCTAGATAGACCCTTCCTAGTCCTAGTCTTTAAGACCTACTCTGCCTTGACCTTATTGCTGGACGTATGTCTGTTTCCAGAATGACCTGCCAACGGGGGCGGGGGGATATTGGACCTCAAGCGAAAGTAATCTCACATGGCATTAACGGTAATATTATGGTTGTCATATATAATATGTATAATAATGCAAAATCCTGTGTGAAGCAGAACAATAAAATTTCTAACTTTTTCTAATGTAACATAGGTGTAAGACAAGGTGAGAATCTCTCCCCATTACTTTTTGCCATCTCCCTAAATGATTTTGAGTCTTCTCTTAGCAGGGGGTATACTGGGATGGATATGTGTTCAAGGGAAATAAATGAAAAATAAAGTAGTATTGACATAGAAATGTTTTTGTGTATTTATGTTTTACTTAATACTGATGATACTATTGTAATGGCTGAATCCCCAAAAGAATTACAAAATGCCTTGGACAAAGTAAAAGAATATTGTGATACTTGAAAACTTCATTGATGTTTCAAAAACTAAAGTAGTTTGTATTTCTAGAGGAAAAGTTAGAAATGCTCCGAATTTTAAATATGGTGAGGAGAGTATTGAAATTGTAGATGATTATGTTTACCTTGGTACTACATTTAATTTTAATGGTAAAATGGATAAAGTTATTAAGAAACAAGTCATTCAAGCACGTAGAGCATTATTTAGTATACTAATTAAATGTAAAAAAACTTGAATTACCCATTGATATCAACTGCGATCTATTCGATGCTCTAGTTGTACCAATTTTGACTTACGGTTGTGAAATATGGGGTTACCACAAACTAGATCATATTGAAGCATTTCACAAGAAGTTCATGAAAAATCAGCTCTGTGTGAACAAGCGAACAGCAAACTGCATGGTATATGGGGATCTTGGCAGATTCAAAATTGAAATATCTATTTGCAAACGGATGATTGGATTTTGGCTGAGAATTGTAAAATCAAAGGCGTCTAAATTGTCGAATGTTTTTTATCGTTTTCTTAGAATTCTATACGAATCGAATGAGTATAAGTCTAGTTGGATCCATGAAATTAAAACTATCCTTGATTCATGTGGTATATCAAATATATGGGAACATCCAGAAAATTTCAATCACACGTGGATAATAAATAGTCTAGAAATGAAACTCAAAGATATAGGGAGACAGCAGTGGCATGCAGAAGTAGAAAGAAATATATTGTGTAGTAATTATAAACTTTTAAGACTGAATTTGGTCAAGAAAAGTATATTATGAATTTAGATATACCAGAAAGAATTGCCCTTAGTAAATATAGGTGTGGTACCCATAAACTTCCCGTAGCAACTGAAAGATATTCTGGGCAGGAGAATCAGCACCCTTGCAGACTAGTAACAGCATTGAAGTTGGGATGAATATCATTATGTTTAGTTTGTCCTGTGATTAGAGAAATAAGAGAGAGATACCTAAAGCCCTACTATTGTAGAAGACCTACTACTTTTAAATGTAATCTGCTCCTCAATACAAGTAGTGCTAGAGAATTGAAAAGACTTGCAAAGTTTATTAACCTTATGTCTTTATTTTAGATTTAATGCTTTCTAAGATTTTCATTATTCTGGTATTATTTTCGATGCATGTACTTTTTTTTTTTTGTCAGAATACCATTTATGCTTCAAATATGTACTTGCTAAATATATGTGTACATAAATATAGTTGTAATCTACTGGTCTCTTCTTTTTGTAGTTTTTGTGTAAAATATATATATTTGCGTAATTTTGTAATTCTCATACCTCAGAAGGGGTCGATAGAATAAATTTTGCCTTTGCCTTTGCCTTTGCTTTGCCTTTTGTTCCTTTACCCTGCGACCTGTCTTGCTCACATTCCTTAGTCGCTCACCACGGACGGACGTTCGTCCGTG
>NC_061099.1:28112569-28125069 GCF_015104395.2 Macrobrachium nipponense | reverse complement strand
ATATGAAACAGCGAAAGTGGGTTTCCTGTATACTGTGAAAGCACATCTCATCTGTCCCCTTGTGATTAGTACGTCGAGGAACGGCAATTTTCCGTCCATTTCCCATTTTGTTTTAAATTTCATGATCGGAACTAGTGAATTTAGTTAATTGAAAAATTAATTTAAATCTTCCCAGCTATCATCCCAGTAAGTAAAAATATAATCTAAGTATCTAAGCCAGATCATATTGCGTGGTTTAATAGATGACAAAATTGGAAAGGTTGATCCTATTATCTTGTTGTTGAATTAGTGAAGATTCCACTATTTGACATTTGTATCGACAGCTGCTCTAGTATAACCACAGCATCTCTAAATGGTTAGCCGAGCTACTATCCCCCTTCTTAGGAACCTTTTCTCCTAGTCGTATAAAACATACAGAAGACTTTTGCAACAAAATTAGGTCGGCAATTATCCCCGTACATAAAGTAAAGCTTCTCAGCTTAGACGTACACTCCTTTTCACAAAAATACCCGTAAAAGGTGTATTAACATTCCTCCAAAAAAAAAAAATAAAACTTAGAGTCATTTGCTGACCACTTCCCCATAAAATTGAATACAATATTGCAACTTATAGAGCTATGCGTCACTAATTGCGTCTTTTCCTTTGGTAATAACTTTTACCGTAAAAAAATCGGTTGCAGTATGGAAAGCCCGCTTAGTCATACGTCAGCAAACTTATATATGAGTATTTTGCAACAGTAATTATAAACCCATCAAAGCTGCAGATATGATTTGGCTTCATTACGTAGACAACATCTTGACATATTGGAAAAGCGAGTGAGACGGTATTGATGACTTTCTACAAAAATTAAATTCCTTATTCCGGAGCAAAAAATTTAAAGTAGAATCGGAAAACAATAACTAAATCCCCTTTTTAGTCGTCTTAATCATCAGAATTAATAACAACTATAAATTCACTGTTTACAGGAAGGCAACATTCTCACTTACATACATACATTTTACAGCTATCATGACATCTCAGTCAAACTCGGCATAGCAAGTAACTAATTTCTTAGAGCCTTGAGAATTTGTTCCTAAGATTTTCTTAACAAAGTACTTGAAACAATCAGAAAACGTCTTATTTGTTAAATTACCCTAAGCACACAATAGCAAATAATGAAAAGAAAAAATACACAAACGAAATCATAATTGCTCACGTGGATACTTTACGAGAGATCACACAAACCTTAGGCCCCTCAAACCCTTTTATCTTCACTTATCCGAATAAACCAGAGAAATTAATAATTAAGTTCAGCAGAAACCAGTATCCAAAAACATTGGATCTTATGAAATCCCTTGTACCGATTGTTATAAGTCATATTTTGGTTTCACTGGTAAATCTCTCTCGGAAAGATTAATGCAACATAAACGATCGGTAAGATATGGACAACATAGTTCAGCAATTTTCCATCATATGAATAACACGAACCATGCCATGGATTAGAACTTATCCCGAATTCTATACAAGAGCAGCTGTCGATACAAATGTCAAATGGTGGAATCTTCACTAATAAAACACCAAGATAATAGGATCTACCTTTCCAATGGGGCCTTTGACTTGGATCAGATAGATAACATCTTCCTTAAGGCAACGATGAAGCAGATTGAGACAATTAACTAAACCCAAGATGGCTCAGCGACGTCCCCAGGCATCACGTCAGGTCATATCTCCTACTATATTATTTCACTAATAAAACTCCTGTCATTCACTCCTAGATAAGGGTGGAAGTAAGTCTACCGTAATATAGTCCTTAGCTTTAAAACAGTGTTTTAACAGGCCTTTTATACTTGAGACATATCCTGTTTTAACAGAAGAATTTATATGTATTATAATATAATATGTATATATATAATTATTATTTATCTAATATATATATATATACATATCTATATATAGATTTATATATATTATATATATATGTGTGTGTGTGTGTGTGCGTGTGTGTGTGTGTGTGTGTCTTGTCTGTGTGTGATGTATGTTTTGTATATATGGTCAAAACGAATCTATTC
Source organism: Macrobrachium nipponense (assembly GCF_015104395.2). NCBI lineage: Eukaryota > Metazoa > Arthropoda > Malacostraca > Decapoda > Palaemonidae > Macrobrachium > Macrobrachium nipponense. The sequence continues at coordinate 28,123,021 of NC_061099.1, read as the reverse complement.
ATATTGTGAGCATCTTGCCTATTTTAATATTCTATCACATTAAAGTTCTGATGCATCATTTGGACATATTTTTCATAAACATATTAATATCTTATAGTTATAACTAGATCGGTATATTACTGTAATACACTTCAAGATTTCGTATGCAAGTTGTTATTCAGTTGCATAATTGTCAAAGATCTGAGGATAATGCAAAAATATAAAAATGTCACAAGATGAAAATTCAATTTGGACTATTCCCCTTGACCAGCAAGCTCAAACCTAAAGAATCGCTCATTACTGCCATAAAACTATCATATTGCATACATTGTACATATGTACCTAAGCTCATAACAAAAGCTTGAAGTCTCAAATTCAACCCGTAAATGGGGTTATCTAACTAATCTGTGAAATACATGTTTAGTAGAAAAACTGATCAAAATATGACAGAAATCTTTCTGCAAAACAAATATCGAGAAGTTTCCATGTAGGACATTATCCAATGGTCGTTTTAAAAGCAACGATGAATCTAGTATGCAGAAGATTATAATGCTTGTTTTAAACATTTATTATTTCGGTCTTAAAGCCTACCTGCTTCTTAACCTTTGGGACTTAAGTGAAAGTCCTTAAGCGGAATGCACGAGATAAAAAAGATCATTCTCATGTACTAAATAGAAGCATGAGTATCATATCATTAAAATACAGAATTATGTATTTTACGAGACTACTTCCCACTTCATTAGGAGAAATATGAGCGAATATAAGTATTGATACTCCGTTTTTCAAGTGCTATACTTAAATATTTTAAGTATAGCACTTGAACATATAAATATCGACTTTCGTTCATACACCTTCCAAACAAACATTTATTGCTCTAGCTCTCTGACTGTCATTCAGTTTCATTCTCCCATATTCTCTACATCTTTCTCCTGTTAAATATACTCTCTCTTGTTCACAAACATTAGACACTTAAAAACGCTCAATTCTCGTAGTTTTTTGGTTTTTTTCCTAGCTTTAAAAACATGTTTCATATTTGATCCTTTGACTTCCCTAGCTCCATTACATATAACATAAGCGCGAACACACACACACACACACACACACACACAACACACATATATATATATATATATGTATATATATATATATATATATATATATATATATATATATATATATATGTATATATAATATATATATATATATATATATATATATATATATATATATATATATATATATATATATATATATATATATATATAATGTCATAAGAACGAAGGTAGTCAACGCACGGGAAAGTTCTTCAGTGTTATCTCCTTCTGAAATTATCAGTTTTTACCTTTTTTTTTTTTTTATATATATATTCGCCCTTTAGCTTAATATTTAGCAAAATAATTCTTTATTATCCAGATACTTGAATGCAAATCCATGTTTTTCTCGATTCGTGAAAATTTTCTCCCATGCCCTGGATTTCATAGAGAGAATTAGCCTATGCGCTGAAGTTGGAATTTCATTATCTGTAGTATCAACACTTTCGTACGGCAGGCTACATGGAGAATTACCTCCCATTACCTTCAAATTTCTCGGTTTGTGCAAGGGATGACACAGTCGTTCGTTTTCCCCTTGATTTGGCTTTCTGCCAGATTCCATCTGCCCCTGAACGGCTCCGAGATTAAGCTTGAAGGATAAAGGTCCTTTGACCTCTGTCACTGTCGAGGGCGTGTTGTCCATAGCATTCATAACAACAGGTTTATCGTGCTGTGCAGAAGTCTGAGGGCGCCCAATCCGAGGCCTGCAATTGAGTGTGCCATCTCTCCTCCAGCGCTTGACCCAGCGATAGACGGTCGTGACACTGGTGCCACTCTGCTCTGCGATGACCCGGGCAGGAAATCCTCTTGACCATAAATGTACCATTTTTGTACGGTCAAAGAAGGCGGTCTTTTCTAGCCTGTGTTGCCGGTAAAGCACTGGAGACCATGAAAAGATTGACAGGATTAATTTAGCAGCCTCATGGTACCGGCTTCGTTTGCTAAAGAAGTGAAAACGCTTTTAAATGAAGTTAGTTTGTATAATGATCCACTATTTCACCCCTAAATTTTTTCATATTCTTGATTTATTTTTGATAAGCATTTATCAGTTTATTTTAAAGCAATAAGAAGAAAACGGTAGTCTTTGCATAGTGATCATTTACACTTAATAGTCTTCTTTATTAGTCACACTTGTAAATTTTTATGAATTTATTGATACAATAAATAAGCTGCTTTTTCAAGCATTACTCCAATAAAAACAAATATTTCTGGGACTATTACCACTAAATTTAATAATTAATGAATAATTAAATAATAAAATAATAATAATAATAAAATAATAATAATAATAAAATAATAATAATAAATAATAATTGTTCTTAAATGGGTCCACAATAATACAAAGTTTAGGAGAATCATTCAAAGGAAACAAGTCTTTTGTCAACGAAGACCCATTTGTTAATTTTTATATTACTAGTATGTTTTAAAAGATTTTAACTGTAGGACAGGCTCTGTTTTTCCCTCTCCTGATGCTGCCTCTGCCTTGCCTCTTCCAGTCCAGGTAACCGCTGCCCCGGGGGAGTCTGATGACGGTGCCCAATCTACGCCCTTGGATGAAGGACTTCATGAAATGTTTGCAACAACCTGTACGAACGGATCCAAACAGAAATTGCAGCCAGAAGGATTGATAGGGGAGAGGGTATCACCTAGTTGTTGTTAACTACTCCCTCTTTCTTCATCACCTGGCCCATTAACGAGCTAACGACCGTTGTCAACGCATCTACAACGACTCTTGTTTTTATAAATTTACCTCTGCACTTGTTGTAACTTATTGTTCATTTGGACTGAAGATGAACCCAGGGAAGGGTTCGAAAGCTTTCTGTAAAGTCTTCAAAATTATACACGGACTTTTACACTTTGTATTATTGTGGACCCTTTAGAGTTTAGAACATTATATATATCTCGTGATAGAGAGTTTTTCCCTAATAATAATATAATAATAATAATAATAATAATAATAATAATAATAATAATAATAATATGTTTTGTTAAAGATGATGGCAGCATCAGTGGAATTGATTTATATATGGTCTTTTCAATTCTTCTTATTATTCTCTTCTCATCAGGGCTGATATTTGCTAATAGCTGGCCGATGTTCATATCTTGGTTAAAGAAAATGTTTTCTAAAAATACTAATTTATGTTATGATAACAAAAGTGATTAACAAATCTTAGTAATGGAATTCCACGTTTCCAACCGTATCATCGGTTCATTTTCAAGGAAAGGTGAGCGTGAACTGATTGGAATGGGGTCGTTCGGCGGTATTTATTGTGTCCCAGGTGCTCTGTCTGATGGGCGCTGCGTTTTCATTGGCTGAACAGAGGATTAAGTCCCTGAGTCAAGCCGTCTTGCAGAGGTGGAAGCTCGCACTGCTCTTCGCGTGCGGACGCTGGAGACTGGGAGCATAGTATTGGGCAGGGGCACCTGATTGGTCCGTTCGATCGGCTCTATGGTGCCGGCGGGGCAGCGCCCTACGTGCCAACCGTCGGGAGGAGTGAAGTCTCTTGAGTGGTGTTAAGGCTGGGTCTCTCCCTTCCGATGTGTAGGGCCTCTAAGAGGCGGAGGCGACGGTGGTCTGCTGCCTTGATCGATATACCAATATTAGGAATAAATGTCATTCCGAGTTATCCTGGTATTGTGGACGTTTTTTTGCATGATTATGGATGGCGCCTTCCTGAGCGTGGCAGGATATCCTCTTGGAAAATCGCATCGTTGTCATACCAATGTAGGCGCCGGGGCATTCCGGACAGGGCATTTGTATTGGTAGACAACGTTAGTTTCTTGAGACTATGTACCTACCGCCGAACAAGACAGAATTCTGCGTATGGGACTCAACTGCCATTTCTTCTACCCGACCGAGGCCCATGGAGAAACGCCTTGAGATCGAGTACCTGCTGGACACCATACACAAGCATGAAGATCAAGAAAACACCCATACGAACCACGGACGCCCTGCAGCCCCTCCTCTTGGGCCGAGGCCTCACGGAAACGCGGGTGATTACAAGAGTGATGTGATCGACAGGCGCCTGAGGGAAGCAGCCAAAGAACTCGAGCGAAAGAGGATGTCACCGTCCGTCGGGCCGATAAAACCGCTGCATTTGTACTCATCCGCACTGAGGAATACCACCACAAGTTGGATGAGATACTGTCAGACAGCAGCAAATTCCAGAGAATTACTAAGAACCCGGTAGATGACATTAAAACGTGAGGCCAATAGGATTATTGAGACTGTCAATGCAGCTTCCAATGCCCTTCACTTGCTGCCGATCGTAGGGGACTATGACCTTGGCTATATATACGGGAATGTTAAAAACCCATAAAACCAGGGAACCGTTACGCCCCATCATTAGCCAAATTCCCGCTCCTACATACCAGCTTGCGAAGAAATTGAATGCTATTTTGACTCCTTACGTTCCAGATGACCACAGTTTGAAGTCTCTGCCGAGTTTATAGAAGCCCTGAAAAACGACACCGTCCGGAGGAGTTATTGCATCGATGGACGAGGAGTCCCTGTTCACGAACGTCCCGTGGATGAAAACAATCCAGATAATTTCTGGATAGTGTATACAGAGACGACTCCACGCCCCCATTAAACATCCCTGAGCATGCCCTCCAAAAACTCCTTGAAATATGTACGAAAAGGGCCCCTTTCTCCACCCACAGAGGCCATATGTACACGCAAAAAGACGGCGTAGCGATGGGTTTTCTCCCCTCGGAGTACTTTTCGCGAACTTCTACATGGGTACTGTGGAACGTCGGGATTTCGCCACCATCGAGAAAACCGTCTATGTACGTCGATATATTGACGACACCTTCATCAGTGCCAACACGGTGGAAGAAATAGAGCGCCTGCGACAAGCCTTCCACGACCACAGCAGACTCAACTTCACCATCGAGCATTGCCGTGACCGTCGCCTCCCCTTCCTTGACGTTCTCGTCGGGCAACAAGAAGAACGCTTCGTAACACAAGTGTATACGAAACCCACGAACCTGGGCATGTGCCTGAACGGCGAGAGGCGAGTCCCTAGAGATACAAACGCACTGCAAATCAGCGCCTTCATCAAGAGAGCTCTCTCACACTGCTCTTCGTGGAAGGACACGCACTACTGAATTAGAACGCGTGTTGCCCATAGTTCTAATTAACAACGGGTATTCCAACCGGGAACGTCGAAAAAAGCCATTTGCAGAAAACATCGATAAGTGGTAACCAGCACGGAAACAGCCTTCGCCCCGCCTTCGCCCTTGAAGACGTCACTCTTTTTACTTTTAAAGGGAGCATTTCAAACCCAAGAAATACAAGAGGATGAACGAGCCCTTCGTAACATCATCGAAAGGAATGTCTCCCCCACGGACCCTGCGAAAAAAGTAAAATTGATCATTTACTATAAAAGCAAGAAGACCAGTGGCCTGATTATGAAAACAACCCAGCCCCTGTGATGCAGGACCCTCTCAAGAAAACTAACGTTGTCTACCAATACAAATGCCCTGTCCGGGAATGCCCCGGCGCCTACATTGGTATGACAACGATGCGATTTTCCAAGAGGATATCCTGCCACGCTCAGGAAGGCGCCATCCATAATCATGCAAAAAACGTCCACAATACCAGGATAACTCGGAAGGACATTATTCCTAATATTCTGGTATTATCGATAAGGCAGCAGACCACCGTCGCCTCCACCTCTTAGAGGCCCTACACATCGGGAAGGAGAGACCCAGCCTTAACACCACTCAAGAGACTTCACTCCTCCCGACGGTTGGCACGTAGGGCGCTGCCCGCCGGCACCATAGAGACGATCGAACGGACCAATCAGGTGCCCCTGCCCAATACTATGCTCCCAAGTCTCCCAGCGTCCGCACGCTGAAGAGCCAGTGCGAGTTCCCTCCACCTCTGCAAGACGGCGTTTGACTCAGGTGACTCTTAATCCTCTGTTCAGCCAATGAAAACGCAGCGCCCATCAGACAGAGCACCTGGGACACAATAAATACCGCCGAACGACCCATTCCAAGCAGTTGCTGCTCGGCCTCCGTAGCAGTAACATCTCTTCTGAGACCTTCTCTGGCGAACGTGAGCGACAGCGAGCGATAGCGCCATCCCAGTCGACGATAGCGGCGAGATTTCCAGCGATTTTCGGCGGAACTTTCGGCGATTGACGACGACACCGAGAATTATACTTCTGAGAGAGCTCTCTCAAATTTTATAAGGAAAAATTCATATGACATCTTTCTCTCTCAAATAATTTTCCATTACTAACAGTCTCTCCTGCCTAAAATTCGGTAGCCGTTGGGGTCTGAAAAACTCCGATTGAAGCAGGGTCAAAGGGACAAAAACTTTCTACTCTCGCAATCCTTATTTGCAAGTAGCACAGGAACGATAGGCTGGTGTCTCCCATAAACCAGGTTTAGGCCCTTCAGGCAATAATAAAAAATATAACAACACACATACACATACATTCTCTCTCTCTCTCTCTCTCTCTCTCTCTCTCTCTCTCTCTCTCTCTCTCTCTCTCTCGTCTCTCTCTCTCTCTCTCTCCCCTCACGATAGACGAAGACGAATGCAGCCATGGACCAAGTAACCCAGCCCACACCCACCACTGCAGAAGCACCTGAGAACCGGAAACGGACAACGTCTTCTTCTTCCTCTTTTTCAGATGCCCCTGAAGCAGTTAGACCTCGCCTAGACTCCTCCACCTCCGAAGAAGAATCCACCACAGCCACTCAAGAGGACAAAGAAACCCCCCTGCCATGGACACAGATGATGGATTCCAGCTTGTCACCAGGAACAAACGCAAACAAGGACCACCAGCAGCACCTTCACCCTCACATGGAAAAATACTTGATAACTCCTCCAACAGGAACCAGTGCATATGAATTCGTTAAGGACCTCGAAAAGAAAGGTAAGTTGTTCAAGGTAAGACCCACCACCCCAGGGGAGAACTGTTTGCAATACCCTCAGACCTGAATACAAATGAATATATGAAGAATAATCCTGCCAGCTTTAAATTCCTCAATCCTGACGACAAACCTGCAGATTTATACTATGCCATTACCCTCTGCAATTTGAAACCAAGGTTATTCTGGAAAATCCCAGGGTAATCAAAGCAGAGAGATGCCATACAAAGGACCCAAACCCCCAGCCAACCCGCAAAGTCTAGTAGAATGGAAAGGAACTCAGCCTAAGTCACTGAACCTTGGCATGTGGGGCTCCTTCCCCACCATGGACTTCACACCAGAACCTCTGAGGTGCTTTAACTGTCAGAGGTACGGACACCATAGCAGTGCCTGCACCGCCAAAGCCATTTGTGGGGTAGTAGTGGGAGACATCCCACAAAACTCTGCACAGACAAATTCAAGAATGGACAAGAAAACAAATGCCAGATGCCCCGGATGCAAGGGGAACCACCATGCGTGGCCAGAAAAATGCCGATAAGGCTAACAGAAGATAGACACTCTTAAAGGAATCACACCTCGGAGCCTCCCTGGACACACACACACAAGACCAGACCAACAACACACAACAGCAGCTCCCACCACCCAGCAGGGATCAAAGTCCTTTGCTGCTGCTGTTAGGGGGTCGCAACAAGCCCCCAAAAACACACAGACACACCCCCAGCATAAGACACAGTCCTATGCTGCTGCAGCTGGAGGGCCTAGACCCAACAGGACTCAAAGTCAGCCTCAACAAACTCAGAAAAAGGAACACACACTCCCCAAACCACACCCAGACCAACACACACCAACGAAACAAATAACAAACACTAGAAGGAAAATCAGCTTCTCAGAATCGGCCAAGCGACCAACACATACATCCTAACCTCTCCTGTCCCGAAACCGACAAATCCTCCTCACTCCAAATCCTAAAACTAGCTCCACTGTTCCTGCTCCCCAAAGCCAGCCATATAACCCAGTCTCCCCTCCTCCTCCCACCCCACAAAGCAACAGGTTTGAAGTTCGCCCAGAACTAAAACAAGACATATATCGCACAGACTCAAGACCTCACAAATCTACTGGTGCAAATGCTATTCAAGTTTGCAGAACTAACAGGATCAAACCTTCTCAGAGGAAATAGCCAAAGAACGTCGTTGAAAAGTGCATAAGGACGTCCAGAGGACTCTTTGCATCACCATGCCTACACTAATAAACAACAACAGTGCAAATGGCACTACAAATACACCCGGTGTCAGTTTCATTCCAAGTAATAGTACCAGGTACATCTCCAGTGCCAGGGCCAACCTCAGAGTTGGTAGTCAAGGCACATCAAGTGCAAATGACGAACTAGGAAACAACAACAATACAAATGACTGCAGAGACACAGACACAATAAAAGTCCTCCGAGTGGAACATACTAAGTGCAAACAATAAATACGCATTCCTGCAAGCACACACACAAACAAATAACTACGACATCATAATGTTACAAGAAACACTTGTAAGGGAAAATGCCAAATTTTCATTTAAAGGGTACAAAGTGTACAAAACACCATACACAGACACTAAAAGAGGACTAATCACCCTAGTTAAAAACACAATCCCCTCAAAGAAGGTAGACAACATCCCTTGCGGAGATGATGTAGAATCACTCAGCGTAAAACTCACACTTGCAAACACAACACTGACGGTACACAACATATACAGGGCTCGGGACAACACATTCGAAGGGGAAGCACTCTTCAGTGCAGCGACACAGGAAAACACACTTCAACGCACATCACCCAAGCCTGAACTCTACACAACAAACAAACACAACTGGAAGACATCTACACCAGTTATCATGTGAATTCCCAGAGGTGTGCCTATTAAACAGTGGAGAGCCAACTCACCTAAAAGGAGGAAGACTAGATCTTACCTTCACAAACTCCGCCCTAAAGGAGCAAGCAACATGGAAGCTGCACGAGACCCTCACAAGCGACCACATAGCCATTGACATTGGCCTACGGCTCAAAAAGCTGACCCCCCATACCACCGCCACCAGAAAGATGGAACCCCAAGTTTGCAAATTGGGCTACATTTGAAGCCATAATGACGAGATGGGCGAGGAACTACCTTGAAAACCCTGCAAACGATATAGAACTCTTCTATGAAGAGTTCATCAGCAAACTCAGAGAGGCAGCAAACATGTCCATGCCAAAGATCAAACGATCCAAGATCGATCACAAAGATGCATGGTACTACTGTGAAAGGGTCAAAGAACTCAATGCCAGAGTAAACAGAGTGCGGAAACTCTTCAGACGGGAACCATCTGAGGAGATGCACAGACTTCTCAGAGAGGTAATAGCCCATGCAACTGAAGAGACAAAAGAAATTAAACAACAGGCATGGTATGATTGGTGTGCAAACATCAGCAGACAAACTCCAGTAACCCAGATCTGGAGATTCCTTGCAAAAATTGCAGGGAAAGGAAGAACAGCGCAAAGCATCCACCCCCAACCCACAAGAAGAAGCTGACAATATAGCCAGAAACTTGCAGAAAGGACAAAATCCCACAACCTTCCCCAAATAACACGGGAAAAAATAAATGAAATTTCCCCAGCAAGATGGAGGGAAATCAATACTGCCTGCAACACACCTGATGACACAGACACACCCTTCACTATGGAAGAACTAAACAGTGCACTCAGCAAGGGGAAAAGAGACACAGCCCCTGGAGCAGATGCAATCACTTACAGCATGCTGAGACACATGGGAGACCATGCCAAACAGGTATATCTACTCCTGGTAAACAGGACATAGCAGAGGACACCAGGCCAAAGAAATGGCAACAGCAAGACACACAACCAATACCTAAGCCAAAAGAGGAAGGCGCATATAGGCCGATATCCCTCATCAGCTGCACTGAAAAAGGTTGCAGAAAGAATGGTTCTGAACAGACTACTATGGAAAGCAGGGCCCCTACATCATAGGCTCTATGCCTATAGGGAAGGAGTAGGCACCCATGAGTGCCTTACAGATGTGCTAAGTGCCATAAATGGCAGAAAATCCATAGTGGTCTTCTTAGATCTAGAAAAGGCATATGAATTAGCCAATGCAGCAACCATCCTCTCCTCCCTAGTCAGAATGAGGATCAAGGGCAACCTGCTTACATGGACAAAAGGATACATGCAAGACAGAGAAGCAAGAGTAGTGTTCCAAGGCAGAATGTCAGAATACTACTCTCTTGAAAACGGCACTCCACAGGGGGGCATTCTAAGCCCCTTCTTATTCAATGTCCTTATGGAAAATGTAGCCTGTCTCGAGCTACCACAAGGAGTAGAGGTCTTCATATATGCTGACGATGTTTGCATCGTCAGCTCCGGCCCTCAAAGACAGCTCCAAAAGATGCAAGAAGCCTTGCAAAAACTTGAGGACAAGTGCACACAACTGGGACTCAAAATCAACAGAAATAAGA
>NC_061099.1:28097569-28107569 GCF_015104395.2 Macrobrachium nipponense | reverse complement strand
AGCTATGCTCGAACACACACACACACACACACACACATATATATATATATATATATATATATATATATATATATATATATATATATATATATATATATATATATATATATATATACATATATATATATATATATATATATTATTTATTTATTTATATATTTATTTCCGCACATACATACATACACACAAGCACAGCATATCGTCCCTAACTGCAAACAGATGGAAATAGGTGCCATCATCTATCCGGGTCAACAAAAGGGTCGTAGAACGATCACTCTAGTAAACTAAACGTATTTTGTTGCAATGTGAGTTGCCGAGGTTTTGAAGGAATACGAGGTGTTTATAGATAAAGAAAGTCTGTAATGCATGATTTGCTCTAACACCCTATCTTCATGAAAATATATAGTTTTCATCATAAACAAAAAATAAGGTATCAACTTAGGTATCTGTGACTCGTAGGCTGAGTAAGAATATATGAGAAGATAAGATAAACCTAAGACTATAATAAGGATAGTGTGCTCTGTAAATGAGTGTATATTTGGAAAGGAATTAGAGTAAAAAAAAGTATTTGGATAATAGTATTGCTGAAGTTTAAACTTAAGAGAATGGGTACAAGAAGCGTAGAATAACAGTATAAGAAATGGGAGTTGCAATGTAGCAGTTAAAGATTTTGCACAGATGCATAAAGACCCCGAGGGCTAAAATTTATTATCTGATACAGCTAGGAAGATTAACTTCGCCATATATAGGATAAACCGCTAATCTAAAGAAAACCACCTCATTACTGAAACAAAAATTAATTCATGCCTTAGTTGCTTTTTTTTAAGTAACTTGGGAAACTAGTATATTTTCCGAATATCAATGTGAAATTTTCTTTTTACAGAGATGAAATTAGTATCTTTAAAAAGTAACCATGTAAGGATACTTTTTAAAAAGGTTATGGTTGGATATTAGGTTAGATTAATCTTAGTGGCTCATTTCCGTTATGATGCAGGTATTAGATCAAAGTCATTGGGAAAACCCTGAACAACAAGATATGACTCAGATGTAAAAGATTTATTCCTTAAGAAAAAGAATGGATACATATATTACCAGAAAAGATTTGAGCTGTATGTCATCACTGTTATTTCATTGAAATTTTCCTAGAAATAAGATATTATTAGTTCTATGACGATTCGTATTTACTTTTCATTAAGATATAAATAATAAGAAATTCTTCAAATGATTTTACTGTCATGTATATTTTGTATTTATTTAATGAAATTATGTTATGATTGCCCACTGACATTGTACTGCTTTTACTACTTCTCATTATTAAAATACTTAATTCAATTTAAGCGATGTGGCTAAAACTATAATTTAACTAATAATGCTATGACAGAAAAACACAAAACAATGTTTAATTTGCCAAGTTATAGTGCGTAAAGATAAGTAACTTTATATCAGTGACTGATCTTATCAGGCATTGTTCTGCAACAGAGATTCATTCCGTCAGTTTAAGTTATCTATGTTTTATATAAAAAAAAATTACTTCTCTCTCATATCAGTAATACTGATACCCGAAGTACTACCCAATGTGAAAACTATGCTAACATTAAAACGGCCATTGAAATTGAATTCATTCTTACATTACAACTTATCTTCCCCCGAATACTATGGAATGACGAAGGAGATTTTATCTTATCTTTTGCAGCGCCCTTCCGGAAGGTGAATGCCTCCTAGGTCCTGAGATCCAAACGGTTGCAATGCAACGGTGGGCCATAGATATATAATTCCTGCAACCGATCTCTTACGTAGGTAACATCCTATTGGTTGATTTCCCTGGCCTCTGTCTTCCGATTGGATCTGCAGTTTTCGAGGAACAATAATTGTCGTTGGACGGAAATTTGTCTTGCGCAGTCGCAATAGATTGTTAGTGGTTACCTCGAGGACTGCGGTTTTTCCCCTTAGACATGTTAATTTATCATTGATGGCTGACTCACACAGAGAGCAAGATGGAAAAAGAAGGTAAAATAACCATTTGCGGGGTTGATTTTATGCCCATAGTATCCAGGAAAATGAAGTGGAATTGCGGTTAAATGTCTGTCTTCTATACATTGATAAACTTGTGACGGTACGTTGTTTTAAGACTGAAGTCAGGTCTCATACGGAAAATATGGCTTTTCATGCTAAGAGTGTAGTCATTATGCAGCTAATTACAAAATGTTGGTAGAAATATCATAGTTTTGATATTGGTGAGACTGATAAAATATAAACCCTTATTACTTTTATAAGGTATTTTTGCATGTGAACAAAAGAAGCAAAATAATACTCAAGTGGATTTCACAGGACCAATTATTTTTATTCTTGTCAAATTTAATACTTGTTCAAAAATAATTATGAAGGCAAATAAACACCTAGCAATAAAAAAAGGCATGTATGTAGAAACAAGCACTTTATATAAAAAGTTTATAATTCATATAGTATAAGTTTATTTGAAAACGCTGATACTATTTCATTTAACTCCAAAAAGTGTTTACAAAGCTTGTCTAAGAAAAGGTATCATACACCTACAGTGATAAAACTTAAGATAAGAAAAAAAAATAATGAGAAAAAAGTATTAGCAAAGATATAATGTTTGACGGAGAGAGGATTAATACTACTACTACTACTACTACTACTACTACTACTACTACTACTACTAATAATAATAATAATAATAATATAATAATAATAATAATAATAATAATAATAATAATAATAATAATGATAATAACATAACAGTGATAAACTAAGATCAGAAAAAAAAATAATGAGAAAAAAGTATAGGCAAAGATAAAAATGTTTGACGGAGAGAGGATTAATATACTACTACTAGCTACTACTACTACTACTACTACTGACTACTCTTACTACTACTACTACTACTACTACTATACTAATAATAATAGAATAATAATAATAATAATAATAATAAAATAATAATAATAATAATAATAATATACATTATTTAAATTTTAGCTAGTCCTTATATCTCTTCAAGAGGTATAAGGGACCAATGAGGACTCAGCCAGCAGGTTAGAACAAAAATTTGTCTATACGTCAAATTACGGAATTATTAAATGCAGATGAGGGGAAAAATGATTGTGAGATGTGGATGCCTAAGCATATCCCCAAACTTAAGCAGTGGAGAGTAATACTGATAGGTTAGCTATCACGTACTATTCTTAACCGTTTTTTGCACATCAGAAATGCAATGATTTCTAGAGGTATACGTGAAACATCTTTATAACTGTGATATACGGCTCTCTATGAAAAAGTGTACTCATTTGTCTATTGTCCCCCCTCCACCCCCCCCCCTTTTTTTTTTTAAGAATTAAGTTTTAAATATCTACTACTAAAATAGAACGACAAAGAGGACATTACGAACACGACTATGTATATGCTGTCGGCATAGCTGATATACTAAGAAATCACCGGTAATTATGTGTACTAGATATATATTTTTTTGCTCTTCCTGTATATGTAGAAGCACGATCCATGGCTAGTTTTAACCTTAAATAAGATAAAAACTACTAAGATTGGAGTTTTGCAATTTGGTATGCTTGATGATTGGAGGGTGGATGATCAAAATACCAATTTGCATTCCTCTACCCTCAGCAGTGTTTTAGATCTGAGGGCGGACAGAATAAATGGTGGACGGACGGACAGACAAAGCCGGTACACGTGTGTGTGTGTGTGTGTGTGTGTGTGTGTAAACGTAGTTTCTATGAACTTGCTTCTGAATGACATCCTGGGAGCATACGAAATTATTCACCAAGATATCTGTGGTTAATTGAGCTAATGATTACCGAAAAAGTGAACATCGCATAGCAGAGCAGTTACATTAGTTATCAAAGTGTTAATCGACAATGCTCTGCTCTCTTGCAGAAGGGAATTCTGTAGCAAGCCAAGGGAATTCTTTACGGATCCAAAAAGAGCTAATCCCGTGAAGCCTCTCAGCGCATCGCCCTGATATATCTTGATATGTTACGTTACTCTGCTTATGTCCTTTATTTATTCTGTTCCTGAGTTTTTGTTTTTTTTCTTCTCCCTCTCTTTTTTTTTTCTTTCTTTTTTTAATGGCACCACAAACGCCCAGTTTAACCGTCTGTAGATCTAAAAATAACGCGTACCTCTCAGTTCTTATGGTGTCTTAAAGCAAGCTTGTTGATGCTGTCTCAAAATACTGAGTAATACCATCCTTACACAACTTTTGAAATAAACATAATGTATTATTTTCACATCTTTCATTATGATAAGAAAATGTCTGCTTTATATGTCTACATATATATTCTTCATAAATATATGGTTTCATATGTCAATAGCTCCATGGTTTGGTGATTTGGTTTTCCGTTACAATTTTTTGAAAGACAGAGGCCTACTGAAAAGAAACCCCCCGCCCCATAACATGGCCCCAACAATCCGCAACCAGCTTGCTCACGCAGACCAGGTGTACATGCCCAATGGCCCAGGACAAGAAACCTATCAGGAGGTGATGAACTATCATAAGGCGGCGGTCATGTCACCAGCAACAAAGCCTCTGCAAGAAACAGCGTCATCATGCGACCATGAAAAGCCAGGCGCATATATCCCCACTTACTTACCGCCCATCCACTATGGGACATATGCCTTTTTAGTTCGAGCCAGTGACACTCGCATTTTACTCACAACCGATCCGGTCATGACCTGGACACTTTCCGCGATTTGGAGACGTTAGACGTATGCTATGATAAAGTTTTTGGGCACCCAAAATCCTGTTTATCATGCCTTCCTCTGCTTTAAATGTCAGTGTGCAAAGCAACGGAGCCACCCTGACAAAACACTATCAAAGCTAAGTCACTGTCAGGCTACGGTGGACTTAGTAACCTGCAAGCTTAATGGATATTTGTTGTTTTACTGAACAACGGGACCAGTACAATTTCTCTTATTATTGAGATAGTTTGAGTTGACTGTCATAAACTAGGGACCATATCACCAATTAAACTTAAACTGCGATGAAAGTAAGATATCAAATCATTAGTGAAATAAAAGACATGGCAAATCATGGAAAATATTCTGATCTGGCCTTATTTGTATACTGTAAAATGGTCCGAGGAATTAAATAAATACAACTGCAACATAGAATATACATACCCTGGTGTACAAATCTTTTTTTGTTTACCCTTAATAAAACTAGGTATACTAAAAGAGACGGGTATCATCAAGCCATTAAAATCTGGATAAAATCACTTACTGAACTGGGGATTATGTTAATATATATATATATATATATATATATATATATATATATATATATATATATATATATATAACACACCTCTACAGACACACATATATACTTACATATATAAATATGGTCTTTCGTCCTCAAATATTTAAGATTTCCGGTTTTGTATTACAACATTTTTCGTGACCATATCCTAATTCATATTTAAACGCTAATTCCCTTGTTATGATCTTATAAGTCGATTTATCCATTGTTTCCTCCCAGCACAGTTAATGCGACTTGTTGTTGTCATTGTTACGAACACTATCGATTTACTTTGGTGGTCTTTTTCAGTGGTCGCAACTGAACGTTGCATAGATTGAATTGGTGAACGACTTTCTGTTACCAGAGGAAATTTTCCTTATTTTTTCTAGTTCCGAAACTTGTCATGTCTCCCTGGACTGGTAATACATTTCCCGTGTTTAGACAGCTGTAGTACACATGCTCTTCTCATAACATGGGTATCAAGGAATGAACTGCAGGTTCTAAGGATGTTTTGCAGACTGCAATCGCCGGCAATATCATCTCTGTTTGAGAGTACTCTGTTGCTGTTAATATCTTTGTCCTAAAGTACATTGCATTAATTTTTGTTCCAAAAAGATATGTGTTTTAGCCGTAAGTGATCAAAGCTGATTAAATGTCCTTCATCATTATAGTATCCTAACCCTAATTCGAAATTTCCACAGTGCCTAAATAAATCAAGAGCCAGCAGGAAAATAATGAAAAGCAGCAGCACCTAGCGCTTTCGTGTATTCTTGATACACCTCATCAGGGTACAAGAACACACGAATTCACTGGGTATACAGCTGCTTTTCATCTTTTCCTGCTGGCTCTTGATATACTACAATCTTCACGTGTTGCTTGTGAGCCTATATTATATATATATATATATATATATATATATATAATATATATATATATATATGTGTGTGTGTGTGTGTGTGTGTGTGTACATGTGAGTGTCTGTGTTTGTGAGTGAGTTTAAAGATTGTGTCCTATGAGTTACTGTACTTTAATTTGAATAAATGTCCTGTTCTATGATAGTTACTCAGAAACTTAGGAATAATCGATAATATTACTGTAGAGCATTCGACACTTATGAGAAAGTTCCACCTTGAGGTAAGTAAAATATCCATAGTATATTCTGTATCTCCTAAATTCTTTGAACGGGGCTGGAAAAGTAATACGTATTTCGTCTTCTCAGTGAAGAAAATGGAAATTTTCTTGGTTCCAAAAGAGAGACGAATTATTTTTGGGGCGTTTTCTAGATATCTAGATGAGAAACGGACATGTTTCTTGATTGAAAAAATAACGGCAGTTGAATTATTTTGCTTATTACTATCTTTTAATTTGCGTCAAGTTCTCTTCAATAATATTTTCTCAAATTGAAAACTGTATCTCATTTGATGGCAAACTTACCATAAAAAAAATTTCATCGCGCTTAAAATCTTATGCAAAAATGTTAAGAGATACGAAATATGATAATGGTGAAAAACAGCAATTGGAAAGTATAAAGCTAGTAATATTTCATCGTGCTCCAATGATTACATATTAACAAATTAACGCCACTGTCTCAGATAAGATCTGAACCATTTTCAGTTGTGTGTAAAGGTCTGATTTAATAGACCATTATCTTGAAGGTCCCAAAACGATTTCTCGTGAAACTTACGCATATAGAAATTACAGAAAAAGAAAGAAAAAATACACCGCGGAGATGAAATCCCGAAATTAATATTCAATTTCTATCGAAAGGCGAGTGGAGAATAGAAAAGGAACTTATACTGACAAAGGATGTGTAATGTCGCCTCGAAAACATGTTTGTCACTGAATGTAAATGCTACAGTGAAATGTCACGTCAATCACCCTCGTGGACACTATCAATTACCGAGGTAATTGTGGTTGACGTCAACCGTCACGAGCGCTTGTTGTGAATTCGTCTTTTTCCGTGTCTATTTACGTTTTCTGTGTTTAAAAGAAAACGGGTTAGCTACAGTCGATTATCTATGGGGAACTTTTTTCTCTCTCTCTCTTTAGTTGGGCGGTAGTAAATTGGGTTATTCTTATATTTTTTCTAAATCTAGATAACTAATTCATTAATTAACATATTTATTTATTTTTTTTTTAAATCATATCGGCTTTCATTTTTTCTGGCATCTCAATAGCCTGTGGGCTTGGGTTAAGCAAAGAATCTATCATCGATAGCGTTTGCTGAAGCCGAGAAGTCTTGCATTTTTTAACAAGATTATACCGGTGCCCTCCTTGTGACAGATGGTTTCCGAGATTATGATGACATCAGTGAACTAACATATATATATATATATATATATATATATATATATATATATATATATATATATATATAAAATATATATATATATATATATATATATATATATATATATCTTCAAATATATTGCAATAAAAAAAACTTTTTTTTATTGCAATATTATTTGCACACTTCAGAATCTTCCATCTTCATTCGACATATCAGATATCTCAAAGAAAATCCGTTTAGTTTCTGTTTTTAACTATGGAGACTTTTCTATTAACTATTTTTTTTATGTATACCTTATATCATCCCTCTTTCAGTAGCTAAAGAGATGATTCAATAAATTGCATAAATTTTTTCCCCATTTATATTCAATAAAAACGCTAAAATTATATCAACCATGGAAGTTCGGCTCAGTATCAAAATGGAAATTATTATCAAATTGGACAGCTATTGTTAATCAACAAACATATCCTAGATACCAAACAATATAATACATAAGATTATTTTAAAAAGAACGATTAATCTCAACCCTTTCAAAGATTTAATAGACAGAATCCTTAACTGTTGTCTATATTTTAAGGTATCCGTTAGGGAGAAAGTGTATATCAAAAACAGTTTCAAAGGCCAAAATATTTGTTAGAAAAAGTTCAATAAGTTTTAATTCACTTATATGGCAACAGTTGTCTAGCGAGTAATAATTACAGTTCAATAACCAAGTAGATGATATGCATATCTTGACAAAAATAGGACCAAAAAAATAGACTAGAACATTATTCAGCTCAACATTAAGATTCAAATACACAATTTCAAATGTTCTAAAATATTCGCTGATAGATTCTAAAGTATGTAACTTCAGTAGTCGATTTGTTCATATGATAGGTTAAGAAGTACTGAAAGACTAAATTAATGCAATTTATTGTCTAAATAATACTTTTCATTAATTCGTTGCCTTAGATTCCTTTAAGGTAACGAAAGTAGATTAACTGAATTCCAGCTATCTCGAAGGTTGGAGTGTTGACCATCCTCCATAGTAAATCCAATAAATCCTTTAAGCAATATGAAATATGCTAATTGCAATACAGACTTGTTGATATATACATACGAGAAATGTAAACAAATCAAACTAAACAAGATTTCAAAACAGAATAAGAAAATAAAAATACTTTTAAAGATTTCAAGTGTTGGGCATTCATATCAAATAATTCAAGAAGAATTATTTGATATGAATGTCAGTGTCATTATTTTATTTTATTATTTATTTATTTATTTTTTTACGCAGGGGATACGTGCAACAAAGTCCATCTCAAGAGCTTGCCATTAGTACCAAGATTTTCAAAAAGAAATTAAAGCTGATGATGATCGATCTTTGTTCGCTGTCTGCAATTTTCTGGCTGACAAAAGCACCGGATACAGCCATTCCATTGAAATACTGGAGTAGGATAGCTCACTAGCATAACGACATCTGTAATGGACACAAGTCTCGTGTACAACATTGTTGCAATATTATTTGATAAAAAATTTAAGAGGCTGTTCATTTGTTCCTTGAATTTTACAAAGAACACCTATATCTCTATAAAGTCAAGTATGAAGAATATGGTGATACAGACACGAAAATGACGCGAACGGAAAGCTTATCCAAGGAGTATGATCAATCAGCCACAAAAGATATAGGGATAAAAAGAACAAACAACTTGGAGCATTTGTTCATATACAGAATAAACTTTACAAGCATCAAGCATAAAAAAACACTTTTTGACTATTCATATGAAGCTCTAATTAAAGTTTACCGTTACATTGGTAGTCAATTCACTTATGGTGTCAAAACACTAAAATCTTGAGGTATTGGAGGAACCATCAAGTTTTGTAATAATTCTGGAGGAGATTACAGTGGATAATTTAAAGGTTCAATTATCTCAATAAGTTTCCTTCTACAAAGAAAAATTATATTTACATGTAGACTGTTCTTTGTTATTTATGATAGGAGTTAAGAGAGTGGCCTAACACAAAGTGACAGAAATTTGAATCACTGCGTCAGAGATAGACTGATGTCCTCTTAGATAATTTATTTATGAGTTACAATTTTTGGAAAACAACACATTCAAAGTCATCTGCAATGATGTGGATATGGGCTTCAGTGGAATAATCTACAATAATCCTGAATAGAATACCAAGGTTAATACTATATTGGTGATCATCAGAAAATTCGGAGGAAATTATTGAATTATTAATATTCTTCTATGAAATGCAGTTCTGACACATATCATAAGAACTGTAAATTTTCATATCAAGACAATATTTGGGTCATATGCTTGTATGCAGCAGAATAATTCAAAATAACATAAACTAAGGCGCTCAGTTTCCCTAAGATACCAAGTGCATAAAAATAAAAGTAATTTGCCTGTACAAGGAGTAACCACATTGCAGTTACATATGAAGTCCTA
>NC_061099.1:28087569-28092569 GCF_015104395.2 Macrobrachium nipponense | reverse complement strand
GTCGCAAGAGTAGAAACGAATCTGAAATTTCTAGCTTAAATTCCCCTTATAAGCACACAAGTGATCCAGTTCCTCAGTAAGTGAAGTGTTGTTATTTTAGGTATTTTATTTTAGGTGTGACAAAAATTGTGACTGCTAAGTTAGAGATAGGAGTATTTTGACCCCGAGTATGCCAAATTAATCTAGCGAAGAGAAAGCCTTAACCCTTACAGTCCAGGCAAATATACACTAATGCATACACCCATGACCGGGCTAAATTTAAGGATGGCCAATTTAAAAGAAAAACTAAAAAAAAAAAAAAAAACTCATCAATTCACATGGTAGGTATAAATAAAAATTATAAAAAATGTATGCACCTTCCACGGAAGGTTGTAACAGAATATTTTCCCAACCCTTGTGGACCTCTTTTCCTTATGACAGTCGTAAAAAATACCTAATTTTGCAAAGTTATAAGTGTTCTTTTTAATTTTTTTTTCTTTTGTCAAGTTCAAATAAAACCTCAAACAATATCATAAAAGATAAGAAATAGAACCGGGAACAAATTCCTAGCACATTTATTGTAAAATATTTACTGACCATCCTTGGATGGGAAATTGTGACATTTCCCCATTACTACCTCGAGCAAGACTGATGGCTCCTCAGCTCAGCTTACTCGCACTCTTATAGGGTGATCTGAAGAGTTTCCAATACTGATGTATGGAACTAGGAAAATTTTTCCCACAAAATACATTCAAACTGTATGGCACCAAATCTTGCGCTTATATCTACGATACCCATCCACTGCCCTAAAGCTATATGTGATTGTATATATATGATACCAGAGCTGTGGGGTTAACCCATTCCACAATCTTTGATAGCTAATGTTTGATAACTTGTGCATCTTTCATAATAGGCTAGTTAGGCAAGAGGAAGAGTGAATTTCGAAGTGGTAAACAGGGAATAGTGCAGGTATTTCCCTCCCATGTGATTTGGACAATTTTTTTTTCATTTCAAAATTTAGTTAGGCACACGTTAGAAGCCACAAGGGCAACTTGTCCAGCAATTTTTATTGTATTGCTGGAGTTATTACTTTTACTCTCGCTCCTCTTTTTCTCTTTTTCTATTAGAGGTTAGGAATTTGTTAGACAAGCATATGATTTTCTTAGATGAGCAAGTTTCATAATGGTGTAAGACTGTGTTCAGGCTAATTGAAGCAAAATTTGTGTCTATCGTTTCCATTTGTTTAACTCCTCAATACAGCTCAGCACATCATAAATTCCATTTCGTTCCATTTATTTCTCAGTCAGTAAGCTGTCAGAAAACTGCACCCTTCATTTATTTTCCAGACAAGGGAAGAGTTTCCCAGACAGGGCACCGGACGGCTGAGAACACAAACCATTGACTGCTAGTCTGACCAGACCAGCATAGGTCATGAGACTCAGAATGTAACATAAACAGAGCTTACTATAAAGTCACATGTCCAAATCAAACAACCTTGAGTCTTTTCAGACACATTGAACCTATTTTTCACGAACCACCTTGAGCCTTTCAAAAAATCTGAGCTATATAAATAGCCCACCTCTGAGTTCTGCAGAACCATTTGAATCATCAGTCCTTGCCTAATTCTAAGTTCCACGAAACACTCAATTCATTCATTTAAGAACCATCCACAGCAATTGACCGGCCCCTTACCTTGCCTTGACAATATGGCTGATCTTGCCAAAGATATCAAGGCCTGCACCCAGGCTGGGAGAGGCCTAGGAATGAAGGGCAAAGAATTACTTGACAGCATCTAGGCCAAAAGAGTTAAGTATGGTAAGGGAAAGAAGCAAAGAGAAAAAAGACAGACAGAAAAGGGAAATGCAAAGAGCTCACAAGATGATGATAGCTCAACTGAGTGACAACAACACCTCTACTCCGACCCCAACCTCATCTGTGCTTACTCAAGCCAATGCATTTATATCCGCGTGGACTAACTCCAAGCCCAAGGTCTGGCACGGTATGATAGAAAGGGTCCTCAGAAATTATACCATTGCTCCCACAGAAAACTCCTTGCTCCTGGGAAAACACCTGGGCAGAAAAGATGCAATTTCATTCCCCATTCTCCCCCAGGGAGTACCAGGGGAACCTTGACAAAGTTCGTAAGGCCATAACTAAAGCCTACGTAATTACCCCTGAGTGAAACATGGCCAAGGAAGCAGGTCAAACCAGTGTGCCAGTTCTCTGGGCTGTAAAAGCTACCCTTCTTTGGTTGCTTCAAATAACTCTCATCCACCTTTCAAAAATGTGCATTTCCCAATGAAACCAGTATTGGGGTACTGTAAAACAATCAGGACACTCAATTGAACAGTGGTATCTGAAAGCTGAGCATCAGCAGAAAGCTCACATTAAACTTCAAAACAGGGATGCCCAGAACAGAACTGCCTGTGAACCTTGGCCAAAGAATAATAAGCCTGCTCCATCATTTGGAACAGTGCCAAAGAGGAATTATAGTAGCAGTTTATTGCATTGCATGTCAAGTGTATGGGCACTCACCTTTATGGGCGAAATGGCCCAGCATACCAAATACTGCCACCATTGCCTTCGTGGTCACAAACACTAAGTTCCTTGGCCCTCCAGCCAAGGTTTGAAATCTGTGATGCCCCGTCGAGGTATCTATCCTGCATATTATCAGGTCACACCATTCGATGACTGGTGTGAAAATCCCCCTCATAAGGGAAGACAATGTCCCCCATGGGACTAAAATTGATAGACATAAATTTGTCAGAATAGAAAGTGCCTATCCCATAAAATGGATACTTCCTACAGTTCAGGTGAGTCTCAAGACCTCGCCAATCCAAAATATGTACACTTGCAGTACCAAAATATATTCCTGGAGTTTATGACATCCTCCTGGGGTAAGATTAATTGAAGTCCCCTCCTAATTTTCAACAAATAAGCAGTTCTAACTCTGCAACAACTTCCTCAGCATAAAGAGTCGTAAGAGACCTGCCTCCACTTACTGCCAGTGCCACTTGCCTGAAGAGTGCCAGGTTCTGTCTGTTCAGAGTGTAGAGCCCTTGATAACTCCATGTCCTGTATCTGGCCCTGTCCCAGTGCCAGTGCCACAGCGCACCATAGGTCTTACTATTAGAGACCCCACTTGTGACTCCAAACCTCTGCCAAGCCATCTTAAGGGAAGTGGTCAGTGCCATGCTCCGAACATCAGGGACATTGAGCCAATTCAAATTTTGATTCCTGTGCCTGGACCTGCCGCTGAGAGAGGTGGCCAGATATCCACTGGGAATCTAACCAGATTCTCATGACCAAAGCAGTCGGTCACCCTCACATGTGACCCGCTCGCGCCAATGCTGAGATCTTCTCCTCAGTCATCAGCCAATCAACCCTTGAATCATGATTCTGCCACATCTCAACTGGCCGATGAACCCAAGTGATGGTGATGACTTGTATCCGAACTAGCAATGCCTTTCTCTGCTCCAACTATTGCAGCAGCTGAGACAGATGGCACTCGCATATCTTCCCATGACTCTGTTCCGTCATGTCCTCCAACAACTTCAAAACACTGGCATTGGAGAGGACCAAGTAGGAAGAAGAGTAATAGGCATAGGTGCTCCAGTTATCTTAAGAGAATCGATGAACTCTCCTCACATGTGTGCCATTTGACACAGTGCCATATTTCCTTAGGAGAACTATGGTGCCCCTGTCCAGAGAAAGATGACAGGTCTCTTCCTGTATTATATCCTCTTATCCCTTTTGTAATTAATTTACAGTTTATTCTTCACCTTGCTTTCCTTATGATTCAAGCGCTGCTTATGCAGAGTGCCAAATGCCAGTAATTTGGCCCTATCAGTAGTTTGACTCCATGTAGTGCCATTGCAGGAAATGGTAAATTCAAAACTATATGCCTCAGAGCCATAAGGCTCTTACAACACGAGTGTCACAATTAGCACAGTGCCATATTTTTAGGTATTGGCAGAAGTACCCGCCAGAGGTGTTGTGCCCTTTGATTTATTTAACACTCCTACGGCATTCTAGCATATATGCAGATGCCTTTGTGCTAAAGAATTAATATAGCCATTACAGAGACTATTGAATAGAATCATTAGCATACTGACTATGAATTTTCCTATATTATAGTTGTTTACTTTTGCATCTGCCATTTATTCTAATTTTGTTTAATTTCTATGTAACTGAATAATTCCGAGTCCTTGACTCCATCGTCTTTCCTTGTAATTTACGAGCCCTTGGCTCCACATGCTTTAATCCTGGGTTTGATTGATACCCATGTACTTAAGATAGTGCCACCCATCACGAGAAATTTTAGCACCTCAGCATGCCAAAGCGCCGCCGTGTTAAGTATTTGTGATCTTATGATTAGGAGGTGTACTTCTAATCATAAGATCACAAATACTTCGTTGTAATGCCTCTTCCAGGCAGACTATCCTCATGACTTTGTCTGACAAAGTTGTTTATTTAACACTAGGTGCATGGAGTATTTTAAGAATACCCATATTAACCTTTTAATGTTGCGTTTTATTTGTTGACAATTAAGTAGCCATCTCACTTTATTTTGTTTTCATTAAATGCTGCTTAAACTACGGTTATTAATATTATTAACAGCATAATAAATCGTGTGAATAGTGTGAATGTCGTAAGTGAAATTTTGTTTCGTGTTTTGCTTTGATCTTTTGCAGACATATTACACTTTGGAATAATATAACCCAAAGATTGTGAAGAGAGAATAAGTTGTCAGATGAGCTAACTTGATCGTAGCCATTCCAACCTGACTAAGGGCGTGAATTTCAACTGGGTTGGGGAGGTGTAATGAGGTAAATCTCTCACACACCATGTACTCCAAGTAAATAAAGTAATATTTAGTGTAACATGTTTAATATTCGTTACAATTAGTTTTATTGTTTTTATTTTCATCGTGAAGTAACTGTAGTCATAATTCGACACTACAAACCGCTCTCACCACTACCTTTGAGGGATAATTCTTTAATCACCTTTCTTGTCTGAGT
>NC_061099.1:28075069-28080069 GCF_015104395.2 Macrobrachium nipponense | reverse complement strand
AAAGAAATTAGAAAAAAAAGGTAAAGTTATGGGGTAATATAACTATCATAAAAACACAGTATAGCATCTTTCAGATAATACTTGTGTAGCAGTGTTAACCTCTATACAATAAAATAAAATAAATACTTATACATCATAAAAGGCATTTTCTTTACCAGTCAAAACAATGATGTCCATTAAAGAAAGGAAACCGCAGACTTCAATGTAACCAGCATCAACAGCTAACTGTAATGGCAGCGTTTTAATTATTGACAAGTTGTGAACTGTATTCTTATATTCTCTTGTAACAGATGAAAGATTTTACTTACATGTCTTTCTTTATCTAATGCAGGTATGTTGGCTTTCTATTTAGCATTTTTGGCTGTGTTTCACGTAGCTGACAGCATACCTGGGATTCACACAGGTTTGTATGTTTTTTTTATTATTATTATTATTTCCAATATAAAATATACACAGATAGTTATCCGATGGTTAAAAGAATATGATGCTTTAGTTAAGAGCAAAATTTGTGTACTTTGGGTAATGTTCTAATAAGTATGATTTTGATATTACCATCAAGAAAATATTTAAACTTACATCACTAAAGATATAAGATTAAAATTATGCCTTCGATTTTTTCTCCATTTAGGATTTACAGAGAATGCTTTGGAAGTTGCAGGGGATATTGCCGATGCACTTGCATTTCAAAGTTCGCCTGCTTGTGTCATATCAAAAGATACAATCCAGCCAACTACTATTATAAAGGTTAATACCATCAATCATTATGAGTCATTTACAGTTCCAGAATTTATGAAAAGCCCTTTGCCTATACATTGTCGTGGAGCTCCAACCGGCATCTAAAAGTTTCTTAAATCGTCACCCGTAATAGAAGATAATATGTCTAATAAAGTTACTTCAGCAAGAAAATTGCCTGTCATCTGAGAAAACTCTGAATGATACCCATTTCCTTTGATATTTATCAAGAGCTTTTTGAACAAATCTTTATAGTACATGGCTTTGTAAAATTATTTCCCCTTGGTCTTTTGTCTAAGCTTCGCAGATTTCATATGCAGAGTGGTTTCTGTGGCATATTTTGCTTTGCCTATTCCACCTATAATCAATGACGATATTAATTTTTTGCTTTAACATTTAGTTTGCAGAAAGACTTGTGCTCTCTTCGGGCCTTCTTATTTTCACCGTGGAGTCAGAGAAAGACGTGCCTTCTCTGATTTCAAGTGTGGACCTGGTAAGACCTATAAATTTTCATTTCTCATTTGTTAAGCTATGCTCCTTAAAATAACATGTTCCATTCGCATCAAGAAATACATTCATTCTAATCTGAATTGGTGCAGTACTTTATTGTGGACCCACGAGAACCACTTTCACGTATTATCAATTTATTATTTACAGGTACGTCAGCTGTCAAAAGACCCTTTCCTGATTGTAATTGGAAATGACACTGGGCATCTGTTATCGATTGTCGAATCTTTGTATCGTGGCAACCTTCTGGTGTGGCCCACCAAACTTTTGCTGATCACAAGTGGGCCTCAAAAGCAAATAAATCAGGACCAGAAGACAATTCTTTCAAAATCGAATGTCATGGAACTTCATCCAGCCAAACAAGACCTAAGCAGTACTGACTATCTCTCAAATTCGCCCTTATATTTGTTTTCACCTTAATTAGTATGGCATTCAAAGGCAATTTAATTCATTTTCATTTATAGGTGGAGTCTACGCGTCCTGTTACCATTTAGTTGCCGACTAGTAGAAGTTGCTTCTTGGACACCACATGAAAGGCTTGTTACCGTTCCAGGCCAACAATTATTCCCCGATAAGTTCTCAAGGTAAAATCATCAATTTATTTTTTTATATGAATTTATTACAATATAAATAAGTAAATGCACACGCACACACACACACGCTATATATATATATATATATATATATATATATATATATATATATATATATATATATATCATAGGCTTATAGGAATATCCTTAAGGATAGTCACATAATGCCTGTCAGTGGTCCCATGGCGGAAGTCCTGGATATCCTTAGCAATACTCTGAACTTTACGTAAGTGTTACGTGCCGATTTTTTTTTTAACCAAAATCTGGAATTTCCTTCTCAACTGGGAAGAGTTTGAGTATGGAAAAGCAAATAGAAAAATCGCAAAAATTTCTTGTATTAAACATATTGTTCAAAGTTATATCAAAACTCAATGTTTAGTCTCTGAATATACGCGTTTTCTGACACTGCTATCAGTAGCTTTTATAAAGGACCAACTTCATTTTCTTGCTTATGAATCTAAGACACGTTACCAAAAGTTAATATTTTTTTCATATATATACTTAAACAAATAGGAAATATTACAATAAATTATCGCTGTTTATTTAGTCATCTTGTCAATATTCTATGCATGTAAATATAGAGATGAAATAGCTTTCAAGCTAATCAGTTTGTTGTACCACATGTAAAAGCTGATAAATATGTAAACAGAATAGATTGAAGTATAATGAAGTCTGCTACGAAACATGAATAGGTACAAGAGTTTTTCACAATAGTAGGATACATGAAATACCCTGAAACTTATTGTACGTAACAGTTGGATGATTAAAAAAAAAAAAGTGTTTAATTTATATTTTCAGGTTCAGCGTTTCCTTCCCTTCAGATGTGGCGTTTGGATATCTATTCTCTAATGGATCGTGGGGCGGAATGGTTGGACAACTAGCCAGGAAAGTTAGTAATTGTTTCGATGATAATTTTTGAAGCGATGACTTCTCTCTTCTTCCGGCCATGCTTTTCTATAATTATAACTTTAATGAAGAATGGCTTGCCATTCTTCATTCAAGTCCTCTTGAGGAAAATTAAGCTCACCCTCTCTTGTATCAGTATTTTCTGTAAAGAGTATCAAAATATATAAATTTCTATTATATGTTTGACTGTAGGAACAATAGTTTTATTATTGATATACTACACTAAGGTTTTTTTTTATTTGTTTTAGGAAGTGGACCTGGCTTTACAGCTCTTCAGTGTGTCGTACCCGAGAGCACAGGTCATTGATTACACAGTTCCTATGCTGATTGAAATCGGAAGGATCCTGTCACGAAGAGGGAAAACAGAGATCGATCCTTGGGGATATTTCCTGCCGCTCTCCCCTGTCGTTTGGCTCTGCTTGTTTTCTTCCCTGGTGCTGATAATGGCTTCCTCTTTTCTCGTCTCAGTCTCTGGCACATCACCAGAAGGCTCATCGCGGTATGCTTTGGAGAACTACTTGAGGATACTTTTAGGTCAAGGTAAGTGATGGTTTTCTACAGGTGAAGGTCTTGGGAACAAAAGGTGTTTTCCTTCAGATTCCCTGGGCCTTCAGTGG
Organism: Macrobrachium nipponense; assembly: GCF_015104395.2. Classification (NCBI taxonomy): domain Eukaryota; kingdom Metazoa; phylum Arthropoda; class Malacostraca; order Decapoda; family Palaemonidae; genus Macrobrachium; species Macrobrachium nipponense. Next base: position 28,076,714 of record NC_061099.1, on the reverse strand, counting down.
GAATCAGCAGGAAAACATCTGTTTTACCCAGTTTAAGAGAAGGAAAATGTGTTAATAACTTTCTGTGCAAATACTTTGTCTCAAATCACTATACAAGAGATGTCATCTATTCAAACGGAGGTTATGGTATAGGGAGGACATATTTATTATTATTTGAAACCAGAGCACCAGAATTTAGCTTATAAAAATCATGGTCAAGAGGTGATTGTTCCGTAGGTGATAGTAATCAAAGTACTCACGTGGCGCACTGTAGGCATTTTTATCTCTCTTCGTCCCTTGGATTGTCCGACTTTTTTGCTTTGACTTTACCTCCATTCTCGCCTCCTTTCGTTAATTTGCTGCCCCACCTTTCTAACTTATCATATACTCATCCATTATCTCTTGATTACAAATCACAACAGATTTCGACCTACCAAATCCAAGGCAATGGTCCAGGAGACTTGTCGTGGCTACTTGGCTAGTAGGAACACTAATAGTGATGAAAGCTTACTCAGGTAACCTGAGCTCCCTCCTGATTGTGAGGTATGTTCCTCAGACTCATCATTCAGTCAAAGCTGTTGTGGATGACCCTCGAGTTACTGCAGTTATGTCAGGTGGGGGATCTTTCCAGCAAACACTTGATGTAAGTATTCTTCCATGATCAATCTCTTTGGTGTAATAAGTGAAATTGTAAATATTTTACATTTTTTGTCTAAATTCTTGCAAGGTTCTTCTCTTTGCAAGAGATTTTTTAAAGGCAGAGTTTTTATGATCAGGGTTTGTTCATAGGTAGATATTTGTGCATGTAAGCAGGCAACGATTTCGTGTACAAGGCATATTTGTGTCTAATATGACACGTACAAATCATAAATCCCGAACACAAGAAAAAACTTTAAGAAAATATAAAACTATAACAAAATCAATACAAAAATATGAGACGCTCGTTATAGAACATGATTTATTAGAAATGTTCACACCCATATATAAATATAAGTATATAAGTAAGTTATTTGTTTTTTCACTGTTTTCACACTAATTTTGCATTGTTATTTATCTCAATGAAATAACCCATAACTAAACTAAGTTACAATTACATAAAATACACCAAATTCATGTGCATTCTCTGCACCATGAAACAGGTACATAATATCCTATCTATATTAATAAAAGTGGTCATCAAATGATAAACGGTTAATCAACAATGAAACTCGGTGGTGAAAACTAATCCCACTTATTTTGTTAGAGCATTCAGTCGGGAGTGTTCAAGAAGTTAGCCGATTCCAAATCATCGGGGAAGATAATATTCGTGAGAGTCACGGAGTTCTATGACATCATAAACCAGAAAATCACGAAGGGCACACATGTGATTTTAGGAGAATACCTACCGCTGAGGGTGCTTACTACCAAACATTTCTCAGAAACAGGTGAGTAACTTCACTGATCTTTCATTTTTTAACTTTGACTTTTAGTTTGGCAAATGTTCATAATTTATAGCGATTTTTTTTTTCACATAAACATGAAGTTTTAAAATGGACATTGGTTTAGGCATTCATACAACAACAACTTTATTAGGAGAAAGCTCTCTTTCTGCTATCATATAATGTTAAATAATAATGAAGATAAGCAAACATTACTGTAAAGATAGTTTTCCTATGACGCCACAACA
>NC_061099.1:28067353-28074569 GCF_015104395.2 Macrobrachium nipponense | reverse complement strand
GTGGGCCGATGGCGGAAGTCCTGTATCCTAAGCAATACACTGAACTTTACGTAAGTGAGCTTTTGGCAATAAAATGCGACGTTTTTAAAATTGATTGGTATGCGGTTTGAATTTAAAAGAGCAAATAACCTAGTCCCAATTATTTCTCATAATAAACGTCATTTTGTATTAACATCAAAATTCAATTATTTTTCTATGGATATAAGCTTTGCTTGAAATTGATATCTATAGTTTTGCATAGGTGATCAATACCATTTATTTGCCTGTAAATTTAGTGCACTACATAATACAATGAAGAATCATTGTTTCTGTAGCCATATTGTGAATAAATATTATATTACTGCCTGCAAATGTAAAGATAAAATAGCTTTAAATCTAACTGATTATCGTACCAACGCGTACAGACTGATAAACACTGAATCACAATCGGATGAGTCTAGAGTGAAGATTACTTTTTCCAGTTGCAAACCTGACGAATAGGTACAGCAAACAAACCAATTTCCACAATTGAAGAATGCATGAAGGAACGTAAAACTTACCATATTATAATAACTGGAAATATGATAAAACGGTAATGACTTATTTTTTTACAGGATCAGCATCACTTTCCCTCCCCTCCAGATGAGTCGTTTGGGTATCTATTTTCGAATGGATCTTGGGGCGGGATGGTTGGACAACTAGTCAGGAAAGTCAGTTCCCAGTTGAAAAACCAAACACATATGCATATAAGTAGCACCCATTAACTTCATTTTAGTAGCAATGACTTTTCTTCTTACTCTGGTCTTATCATCTGTCATTAAAGTTATAATTATTGGAAAATATAAGAGTTTAAATGAATTAAAGACGTGAATAAAGAGAACTCTTGAGGAATGTTATACATAATTATATATATATACATACATATATATATATAGATATATATATATATATATATATATATATAATATATATATATATACTAGATATATATATATATATATCTAATATATATTATATATATATATATATATATATATATATATACGTATATATATATATCATATATATATATATATATATATATATATATATATAATATATATATATATATATATATATATGTATATATATTAGCTTATATATTACATATATGTAAATAATATATATATATATATATATATATATATATATATATATATATATATATATATATATATATACGTATATATATATATATATATATATATATATATATTATATATATATATATATATATATATATATATATATATATATATATCTAATAAAAGGAGCCCATAAAAACACCAAAATGTAGGGAGAGAAAAGTACTATATTTCAGAGACTGCTGTCTCACTCTTCAGGTATATGAATGAGAAAAGTTTACAGAAAAGGTGGTATTTATACAAGAGATTCGTCCACAAGTAAGCCAATTTAGGTCACCCCCGCTGATAATCTTCCTTTAATCTTCTTAAGCGTTGGTTGAATGAACACTGCGTCGACGATGTCCGAGGTCCAATTCCCTTTTGAGATTTGTTCATTACCTGCTTCTCTTTTATAAGGCCGATTCCATCATTTGACTCTTGTACCGGCAGTTGCTGCTATAAATTACACGTGACATATTCCAGTTTATTCTATGGTTATGTTCATTTTATATGATTGAAAATAGCCGAGTTCTGTTGTCCATACCTAACTGACCGTTTGTGTTGTATTAATCTCTGGGGAAGTGATTTACCTGTAAAATCCGATGTAAGATTGGTCACAGTCCTGGCATGGGATCTCATATACCCCAGAGTCTTTGGGCGATGTCTTTTGGTTGGACGTTAATCAGGGATTTGGCTAAGGTATTTGGGTAGGTAAATGCAAAAGGGTTGGATTTCCCAAGGGTGTGAGTTACTCTCTTAATCGTCTCCAGGTGGGGAATTTTGTTATTTTATTGATTGGGTTGGGTGTCTCTGGTCTTGTCTTTAGGGGTCGGTAGAAAAATTACGTTGCTTTTTGAATTGCTTTCTCAATTATTATGGTCAGGATACTTTAAAGATGAAAGTTGCTTGCGAATTAGTTCAAATTCTTTTTCCAGGAAACTCGGGGAACAAATTCGTAAGGCTCTTAAGAATAGGTTGCTAGCTAGACTTATCTTGATAGTATTGTCATGATAGCTAAAGTAGTGAATATATGAAAGTGAGAACGTTTTGGCTTTTTTCTGTATGGTAAATTTGTTATTCTGTCGTGTCTCTGATTATTAAAACATCAAGAAAAGGAATTTTGTTGTCTGTTTCCCATTCAAACTTTAAATTTGATGCTGGGCAAACTAATGCGTTTAATTTTGAGAGGAATTCATTAAAATTACCCCACTTATTATCCCAAAATGTTAGTATGTCATCCACGTATCTCATCCACAGCATGTTTTGGGTTTTTATTGCATTTATTACTGTAGTTTCAAAGTATTCCATGTACAGATTGGCTAAAATAGGACTTAAAGGACTACCCATCATACTACACCCGAATTTTTGCTTGTAGAATGATTCCCCGAACGAAAATACGTTATTAGATGCACATAATTCAACTAACTTTATTATTTTGTCAAGTGCCAAAGGGAAATGATCTGAATAGGGGGATAATTTTTCCCTTAAAAACTGAAGAACGTCCTGTACTGGTACTTTTGTGAATAGGGAGTCTACGTCAAGGCTTAAAAGTTTTATGTTGTGAAGTGGTATATGTGCTTCTCTGAATTTGTGACAAAAGTCTTCCGAGTGTTTGATGTGACTGGGAGAAAAAAGTGCCTAAAAAAGGAGAAAGGAGGCCAGCTAACCATTTAGAAATTTTGTAATTGAAAGCTCCGGCGCATGAAACGATGGGTCTGAATGGAAGATTGTCTTTGTGAGTTTTGGGAAGACCATAAAAGTAGGGTAATTTAGGATTAATTACTTTAAATTTCTCTAATAGTTTCAATACTCTTTTTGTCTTTGCCAATTAATCTTACTTTCCGAAAAAATTCTGTGGGAACGTTTTTTATTCTGGGGGGGATTTTTCGTCAGTTTTTTTCGTAAGTATTTGTGTCGCTAAGGAGCTGGTTGATTTTTGTCGAGGTAGAAGTCTTTGTCCATTATTACAATTTTGCCGTCTTTGTCGGATCTACTTATTATAACATCTAACTTTTTTAGCGAGTGGATGGCTATCATGAATCTGCGGGGAACAGGATATTTCTTATGAAGGTCAGTTAAAGCATTTAGTAACACTCCTTTTTAAACATATCTCTTCACGGCTGTAGTTTTTGTCAGATATGAATTTATCAAAAGCCACTATGAAGTCTAGGTTGTTTTTGCGGTCTGGCATTAGGGCAAAGGATAAGCCTAAATTTAAAACTAAATGTTGATTTACAGTAAGGGGGGTGTTGGATAAGTAAAACTTGTCTTGTTGTTCAAGATTATTCCATGCGCTATTATCTATTAGGTTTATTTAACTTGCGTAAAAGTCTGTTGGAATGAGTCACGCTATTATAGGCAGCAATGTCGGAACAGAATGAAATCAGATACCTGTATACGTGGTCCGTAGTGAGGAGGCGAAGATTAGATTGAGTTCCATATATCACTCTGCGTAGCACGAAGATGTCGTTCTCGTATTGGTGATTCTTTCTTCCAGGAAAATATTGTGTGATAGAGGGAAGGGGGTTTGATTGCAGAGTCCATCTCCCGAATCCGTACATTTTTGGAAGTACTTGTTCTTTGAGGCATTCTTCCAAAAAGTGTTTTTGGTTTTTTTAGCCGGTGTAGTCCTGTTCAGTTCTTTTTCAAACTTGCGGAAAACTGGCTTGACTTCTGGAAGTGAGTGAAGAATCGTGGAAAAGGCGGTTGAATTCCATAATGGGCTGACAATGACTGGTAAAAGTGTTCTGTAACAGAATTTCCATCTAATAAAAGGAGCCCATAAAAACACCAAAATGTAGAGAGAAAAGTACTATATTTCAGAGGACTGCTGTGTCTCTCTTCAGGTATATGAATGAGAAAAGTTTACAGAAAAGGTGGTATTTATACCAAGAGATTCGTCCACAAGTAAAAAGCCAATTTAGGTCACCCCGCTGATAATCTTCCTTTAATCTTCTTAAGCGTTGGTTGAATGAACACTGCGTCGACGATGTCCGAGGTCCAATTCCCTTTTGAGATGTTCATTACCTGCTTCTCTTTTATTAAGGCCGATTCCATCATTGACTCTTGTACCGGCAGTTGCTGCTATAAATTACACGTGACATATTCCAGTTTATTCTATGGTTATGTTCATTTATATGATTGAAAATAGCCGAGTTCTGTTGTCCATACCTAACTGACCGTTTTGTGTTGTATTAATCTCTGGGGAAGTGATTTACCTGTAAATCCGATGTAAGATTGGTCACAGTCCTGGCATGGGATCTATATACCCCAGAGTCTTTGGGCGATGTCTTTTGTTGGACGTTAATCAGGGATTTGGCTAAGGTATTTGGGTAGGTAAATGCAAAAGGGTTGGATTTCCCAAGGGTGTGAGTTACTCTCTTAATCGTCTCCAGGTGGGGAATTTTTATTTTATTGTTGGGTGTGTCTCTGGTCTTGTCTTTAGGGGGTCGGTAGAAAATTACGTTTGCTTTTTTGAATTGCTTTCTCAATTATATGGGTCAGGATACTTTAAAGATGAAAGTTGCTTGCGAATTAGTTCAAATTCTTTTTCCAGGAAATCTGGGAACAAATTCGTAAGGCTCTTAAGAATAGGTTGCTAGCTAGACTTATCTTGATAGTATTGTCATGATAGCTAAAGTAGTGAATATATGAAAGTGAGAACGTTGGCTTTCTGTATATGGTAAATTTGTATTCTGTCGTGTCTCTGATTATTAAAACATCAGAAAGGAATTTGTTGTCCTGTTTCCCATTCAACTTTAAATTTGATGCTGGGCATAATGCGTTTAATTTTGAGAGGAATTCATTAAAATTACCCCACTTATTATCCCAAATGTTAGTATGTCATCCACGTATCTCATCCACAGCATGTTTTTTGGGTTTTATTGCATTTATTACTGTAGTTTCAAAGTATTCCATGTACAGATTGGCTAAAATAGGACTTAAAGACTACCATACTACACCGAATTTTTGCTTGTAGAATGATTCCCCGAACGAAAATACGTTATTAGATGCACTAATTCAACTAACTTTATTATTTTGTCAAGTGCCAAAGGGAAATGATCTGAATAGGGGGATAATTTTTCCCTTAAAAAACTGAAGAACGTCCTGTACTGGTACTTTTGTGAATAGGGAGTCTACGTCAAGGCTTAAAAGTTTTATGTTGTGAAGTGGTATATGTGCTTCTCTGAATTTGTGACAAAAGTCTTCCGAGTGTTTGATGTGACTGGGAGAAAAAAGTGCCTAAAAAAGGAGAAAGGAGGCCAGCTAACCATTTAGAAATTTTGTAATTGAAAGCTCCGGCGCATGAAACGATGGGTCTGAATGGAAGATTGTCTTTGTGAGTTTTGGGAAGACCATAAAAGTAGGGTAATTTAGGATTAATTACTTTAAATTTCTCTAATAGTTCAATACTCTTTTTGTCTTTGCCAATTAATCTTACTTTCCGAAAAAATTCTGTGGGGAACGTTCTGGTGGGGGGGGGATTTTTCGTCAGTTTTTCGTAAGTATTTGTGTCGCTAAGGAGCTGGTTGATTTTGTCAGGGTAGAAGTCTTTGTCCATTATTACAATTTTGCCGTCTTTGTCGGATCTACTTATTATAACATCTAACTTTTTTAGCGAGTGGATGGCTATCATGAGTCTGCGGGGAACAGGATATTTCTTATGAAGGTCAGTTAAAGCATTTAGTAACACTCCTTTAAACATATCTCTTCACGGCTGTAGTTTTTGGTCAGATATGAATTTATCAAAAGCCACTATGAAGTCTAGGTTGTTTTTGCGGTCTGGCATTAGGGCAAAGGATAAGCCTAAATTTAAAACTAAATGTTGATTTACAGTAAGGGGGTGTTGGATAAGTTTAAAACTTTGTCTTGTTGTTCAAGATTATTCCATGCGCTATTATCTATTAGGTTATTTAACTTGCGTAAAAGTCTGTTGGAATGAGTCACGCTATTATAGGCAGCAATGTCGGAACAGAATGAAATCAGATACCTGTATACGTGGTCCGTAGTGGGAGGAGGCAAGATTAGATTGAGTTCCATATATCACTCTGCGTAGCACGAAGATGTCGTTTCTCGTATTGGTGATTCTTTCTTCCAGGAAAATCTTGTGTGATAGAGGGAAGGGTTTGATTGCAGAGTCCATCTCCCGAATCCGTACATTTTTGGAAGTACTTGTTCTTTGAGGCATTCTTCCAAAAAGTGTTTTTGGTTTTTTAGCCGGTGTAGTCTGTTCAGTTCTTTTTCAAACTTGCGGAAAACTGGCTTGACTTCTGGAAGTGAGTGAAGAATCGTGGAAGGCGGTTGAATTCCATAATGGGCTGACAATGACTGGTAAAAGTGGGTTTTCTGTAACAACAGAAATTACCATACTAATAAAAGGAGCCCATAAAAACAAAGAACAAAGTATTTCCAAAAATGTACGGATTCGGGAGATGGACTCTGCAAGTCAAACCCCCCTTCCCTCTATCACACAAGATTTTCCTGGAAGAAAGAATCACCAATACGAGAAACGACATCTTCGTGCTACGCAGAGTGATATATGGAACTCAATCTAATCTTCGCCTCCTCACTACGGACCACGTATACAGGTATCTGATTTCATTCTGTTCCGACATTGCTGCCTATAATAGCGTGACTCATTCCAACAGACTTTTACGCAAGTTAAATAACCTAATAGATAATAGCGCATGGAATAATCTTGAACAACAAGACAAAGTTTTAAACTTATCCAACACCCCCCTTACTGTAAATCAACATTTAGTTTTTAAATTTAGGCTTATCCTTTGCCCTAATGCCAGACCGCAAAAAACAACCTAGACTTCATAGTGGCTTTTGATAAATTCATATCTGACAAAAACTACAGCCGTGAAAGAGATATGTTTTAAAAGGAGTGTTACTAAATGCTTTAACTGACCTCATAAGAAATATCCTGTTCCCCGCAGATTCATGATAGCCATCCACTCGCTCAAAAAAGTTAGATGTTATAATAAGTAGATCCGACAAAGACGGCAAAATTGTAATAATGGACAAAGACTTCTACCTCGACAAAATCAACCAGCTCCTAAGCGACACAA
>NC_061099.1:28059853-28062353 GCF_015104395.2 Macrobrachium nipponense | reverse complement strand
CTACCATATGTGAGTGAAATAATTCTCTTACATACAGTCATTATTTGGTAGTTAAATTTTCAAACTTTCTCTTTTTAGTAAAGATTTTGTTGGCTACAATATAGTTACTTTTCTTGGGAACAACAATTATTCAATAAAACGCTGGTAGAAACCCATATTAATTTTTCTATGTTTTTCTGTACTATAACCTTCATTACTTATTGAGTAGCATATTCATTATTTAACCCTTGACCTTTGAACATTTACATTCATGATTGCCCACCACATGTAAAATTTTGACATTCTGCATCATAAATTAAAATGCACAGTGATTTTTTCCAAGAGTTAGTAAAGCTTGAATGAGATACTCGTTGAATATTTGTAAAACTAATTGAATATTTTGTTTCTCAGAGGTGTAGGGAGATGACGTTTTTAACGAGTTTATATGAATGTTCAAAGAGTAAACATCTATATCATGAAATTTTTCAAAGGGCTGAATGGTGCATAATGAATTTCGTTTTCCAAATTATTTACATAAAAAAAGAGAACGGAGGGAACTTCATTGTTTTATCTATAACCTTTTAGCCAAGCCAATTATTCCTGATACATTTTAGCAAATTTACTGAAATATACACGAAAAAAGGGATTGGTTACTCTGAAATGGGCGGGGATACACTATATATAGAAAGTTGTGGAGTACTAGCAAAATAGGACATTGCTTTCCTAATGATAGCATTATGATGTTACAATGCAAAACACGGTGAAAACTATTTTTTTCTAAGCCCACAATTACTTTCTTCAGTGTGCAGTGCAGAACATCAGCTTTTACTGTTAATTTGTACAACTTATCTGAATATAGTCTTACTGTTCACCATAAAATCAAATGCACTTGTTGCAGCTTCACTACTGTTACAGGCTGAACCGGCAATAGTTCTGCCTTTATAATGGAAATATGGTTTTAAGTGAGTTTCAGCCACCATCAGTATCACTATTTTGTCACTTGGTAGTAATGATTTACATTTACTCTTAATGTACATCAGAAAATTTGAGTCATTTTGTTCTGAAACTGAGCAGACCTGTTTGGAAAAACACTGTCCTGATGGTACAGTATCTTTACAGGGAACACTTATATAACAAGAACACAATATTAACAGCTCTGATGAATAATCAAATTTATTCAGTCATTAACTACAACTGTTTAAATACGAACTTCAGCACAGGCAAGTGTTTCAATGACTGCACATCTAAAATTATTGGCAAAAATTAAATAACTAGTTTTATAACAGCAATGCTACTGCAGTGTTAGAAATACATTCAGGAGTATCAGCTCTCTGGAGTTATTGAATATCTGCTTAATGATATTCATAGGAATCTTAAAATCTCCAGTGACGTACTTCAGCGACATGAAAAATGCATGTAATGTGCAGTTAGCCTTAACTGTAGGTAGGCCATTGTGGCATACAGTATGCTATTTAATTAATCTGTACTCAAGTTTTACCTTTGGAAGAAGAAACATGGTCTTTTAATATTTTACGTGTATATATGATCACTAAAAAACCTAGTAATGCAATGAGGATAGGTTAGGTTATTGAGATTTCTAATGTAGGCTCCTGTTTTGAACCTGTAACCCTTAGAATACTATGGCAGTCTAATTTTATACACCTTAACCCATCTCGGTTTGTCCCTTACCTTTGACTACTGTCAATGGTAACTTGCCTATTTCCCCATCACTATACTGTACTAAAGTTGCGATGAACCTACGACTTCTATGTATGTGCTAATATAACTCCGAGTACCTTGTCTGAAGGTCCTATCACACAGTTAGGTATCATGTTTGTAACTTTCCTACCTTACACAGGCCCTTGCCCCAAACATTGCAATAATGCTCTTTACCACATAAAGGCTACAGTATGCTTTGCTAAATTTCTTCTGGGGTTTCTCTGCACTTGCACTACTTAGGTTTTACCTTTGTATAGGTTTTACTTGTTCGATATGCTTGCCTTTTTTTCTTTTTTTTTTTTTTTTTTTTTTTTTTGCTTGTTGGTAACTTTTTTTATATGCTGCTTGCCTTACCTGACTACTGCTACCATAATTAGTCTGCTTATTATGACATTTAAACTGCTTTTTCTAAAGCTTTATAAGTCCAGAACTGGGAGTCGTTTGACATAGGCTACTCTGGGAGTTGTTGGACACAGGCCAAACTGGGTGTTGTTGGACAAAAGCTACATTGGGTGTTGTTTGGCATAAGCCACACTAGGTGTTGTTTGGCATAGACTACACTGGGTGATGTTTGGTATAGGCTACACTGTGAGTTCTTTGATTTATGCTAGCCTATATTCGACTCTGCTAACATTGACTGACATGAATTCCTACTAAAATTATTGTAGGCTAACCCAGTCTTTCTTTATATTGCACCTGACCTTGTTGCTCACAACTCCTACCCAAAATGCGGATGGCTGTATTTATATTGTAGTCGAAAGTCATCCAGAGACAAAAGTCAAATATGTAGGGTAGCATGTAC
>NC_061099.1:28027353-28049853 GCF_015104395.2 Macrobrachium nipponense | reverse complement strand
GTCATATCACATTACCGTGGTTCATATACATACATCGAGCTACAAATGTCCTTTATTATCTAATTCGCTCTACCTCAGAATTTAATATTTAATACCATGTTAACCGAAGGGAATTTTTTTAGTCGTATAAGGAAAAAAATTCCCCTTCGGTTAACATATAGAAAATATATTAATTCGATGGTAGAGTGATTTAGATATTAAAGGACATTTGTAGCTTGATATATATATATATATATATATATATATATAATATATATAGGTATATATATAATATATATATAGATATATATATATATATATATCTATATATATATATATCTTATATATATATATACTATAATATATATATATATATATGATATATATTATATATATATATATATATATATATAATATATACTATATATATATATAATATTATATATATATATATATCATATATATATCTATATATATATAGATATATATATATATATATATATATATATATATATATATATTATATATACAAAAGCAAAAGGCATAATAGCTGAATGAATAGGAATGAAGTTGAACAAAACCATCATGATTATTCATAGGTGTCATTCGATTTGTAGAAATTCTGGTTCGAAATATATGATGTATAATGATAGCGTGAGTTACAAAATCCACCTCTCCTGCCAAGTGAAACCCAATACATGTTCTCTCTCGGTTTCTTTAGTTTTGTTATTGAAAGTTAGAATCAAATTCTAGATTTCAATAACATAGCCAAGCTAAAAGTCCTACATGATTTCTACAAGCTAAAGTGACAAACTAACGCAAATTGTAAATAGAAAAAATAAATAACTAGAAATTGCAAACAGTATCCAGGGCTGTATGCCTCTCTAGTTATAGATACTGGCTTTAGGAAAGCATTGAGGTAGAATAAGAGTACAGTGTAATGTAAATTTATCCATTCTTGGCATATGGAAGCAATTAAAATACCTTTATTTGTTGATTATATCAGAGACAGCTGTCAGAACGAATGAATGAATGAATGATTGGAAGTTTTCTGGCATCCTGACATCGAAGGTCATTGACGCCGAAGACAGCTATCAGATTGACTGAATGGGACAAAGATGTAATGGTTTGATAAGAAAAAAGAGAACGCTCTAAAAGACTAGGGTAGACAACCCATTTGATCTTATGATTAGGTACCCCGGGATTTTTGTACCTAATATCAAATAAAATTCCAATTAGGTCGTTCTTACCATTGATCATAGTTTTCCATTATACCTCCTATTTTCAGTCCTGGATAAAATTTGCCTTTCATCAAGGTCTTCGAATATCATTTAACCTTTTAAGGTTTCCTTGCTTATCTCGGCATCAACATTAGGAAAAAAATATTTGTGAACGTGGATTTTCATCTTTATTATTTTATTAAATATCTAGTCATAAGAGGTGGTTTATGATACGTAAAGTGTTTCAGTGCAGCTCATTTGCGCATGTTCCTCTTTGATTTCAGACCATGAGTGGCAAATCCCCATGGCAAGAAGAGGACCTTGATGTCAGGGCTTTCCTAGTTGGTCTATGGTTGAAGGGGATGCCAGTTCACGTCGTTTCAAAGAAAACGGGGTTCAGCGTCTCGACAGTATACAGGTGGATTAGAAGATGGCAGAATGAAGGTCACGTTCATAGCAGGAAAGGTGCTTCCAAATATTTCCGAGCGGTTTATGCGACAAAAGAAGAAGAGACGAATACTAATTCTAAAGCATTTCCGAATTTCTGTACTTTGTGTTTTAACAAAGTTATTCTCCAATATTGCTGGGGAAGAGATGAGGAGATCAACACAAAATCAGTTTGACTTCGTGGACTCTTGTTTAATTCTAGAAAATCATGGGTGAAATTAGCTAGACACCTTTTATGTTGTGTCAAACGTTTACTGCCTTACATTTATGCTGACGGTTTTATACGCATGTGTTAATGAAAGGAGAATAAATAAATAAAACTTATCCATGAGTTTATATCAATATTAAAAAGCGCCCCGAAACCCAACCAGAACATTGGATAAACGTCGCAGAAATTTACCGATTTTGAGTGGATTATAGGCATGAAATTTCTATGCAGCCTAAAACTTCAAAATTATTATAATATGTTTAATTTACACTTCTGTAAACTAAATAGTCCATTTAGCTCTTAATTCAGATTCAGATTCTATAATGGAGAGAGAGAGAGAGAGAGAGAGAGAGAGAGAGAGAGAGAGAGATAACGCTATTTTCACTGAGACCTGATTAGGAAAAGAGTCGAGAATCTTGCAATTACCAACTCAGGAATAGTCCTATGCATAAGATGAAGGATTTTGAAAGAACAACGGACATGGAAGTTCTGTGTATTAAATATAATGTTTTTAGTATCATATATCAAAAGACATACAACCAGCATTTGAACTGCAATAAAGTTTGTTTGTGTCTATTAATACACACACACACACACACACACACACACACACATATATATATATATATATATATATATATTATATATATATATATATATATATATATATATACTATACTACATATATACACACACACTCACACACACACACTTATATATATATATATATATCATATAGATATATATATATAATATATATATATATATGTGTGTGTGTGTGTGTGTGTGTGTGTGTGTGTGTGTGTGTGTGTGTGTGTGTGTGTGTGAGTACGTGTGTATATATTCAGATACGGTAAATGAGATATTTAGTAAAGCATTGGAGGGAGAAATTGAGAGTATTAGAAAAGAATTACTCACGGATACTGACAGTGAGTGGCTTTAAATTGATACCAATTTTTCCCGTATGACCGTATGAAAAAATCTCAAATATAAGTGGAAGCCTTCTAGCAAGGGATGTGACAAAGAAGTTGGAGACTAATTAAGTTTACTATAGCCTCGAAAACTACTGAACATAGAAAAGCAAACTGTAACTAACTTGTCGATGTTGTTTAAATGTAACTTATTTTTCTACATTCACAATGGTTTCTCAGCTTCTCAAATTTAATTCATCATAGATTTTAGATAAAGTTGTCAATACAAAAGATTTGAATTGTATATGATTTTATCTTCAATTCACTTTCAAAGCTTTGTAGCAATTACGGGCCTATTGTGACTATTATAATAAATACACGGAAAAACATGTTTAAAATGAGAAGGTAATCTTAATTCAATCTTTTCGATGTTATCAATCAAATAAGTATTCGTTCATTATAAAAGACATTTTTGTTTGTTATCACCACAGGCAATGAAAAATGTGAGGATTGCAATATATTTTCCTTCGAAATATAGATGTCCAACACAAAATTAAGACGTCAGACCTACAGTTTCTAAAACTAACTGTATTAGCAGCGTTTTAATAATTGACAATATATGAAAGTAGAGGAAAAGACCCCATATAGACTCCACTTTTCTAGCCCCGCCCCCCGCCCCCCCACCCCCCAAGGGCGTGGCTACCCCCCTCCCCCCTCCTGATTGGCTCATGTACGTACGTGAGGCCTAAAAAGGGGCGGGGCAACCCCCAAAACCCCCAAAAGGGGCGTGGCCACCCCGACCCCATATAGACTCCACTTGTCTGGGGGGGTGTGGCCACCCTGACCCCAATAGACTCCACTATTCTGGTGGGGGGCGTGGCACCCCTGACCCCAAATTGACTCCATTTGTATTATAAGCTCATGTACGTACATGAGCTCATAATTGACTCCATATGTATGATAGTTCATGTACGGTACATGAGCTCATAATTGACTCCATTTGGCTTACAAGCTCATGTACGTACATGAGCTCATATTAGGGGGGCGTGGCCTCCCCTAACCCCAAATCGACTCCACTTTTCTACCCCTGTGACGTCACATAACTATAAGGGAATAAAACCATCCTTTCAACCCTCCACTATTCTGGGGGCGTGGCCACCCCTGACCCCAAATTGACTCCATTTGTCTTACAAGCTCATGTACGTACATGAGCTCATATTAGGGGGGCGTGGCCTCCCCTAACCCCAAATCGACTCCACTATTCTACCCTGTGACGTCACGTAACTCTCTGGGAATAAAACCATTCTTTCAACCCCTGACCCCAAATTGACTCCACCTTTCCTACCCCCTGTGACGTCACGTAACTCTCCGGGAATAAAAACCAACATTTCAACCCCTCACCCCAAATTGACTCCACTATTCTACCCTGTGACGTCACGTAACTCTCTGGGAATAAAAAACCATTCTTTCAACCCCTAGACCCCAAATTGACTCCACCTTTTCCTCCCTACCCCCTGTGACGTCACGTAACTCTCCGGGAATAAAAACCAACATTTCAACCCCTCACCCCAAATTGACTCCACTATTCTACCCTGTGACGTCACGTAACTCTCTGGGAATAAAACCATTCTTTCAACCCCTGACCCCAAATTGACTCCACCTTTCCTACCCCTGTGACGTCACGTAACTCTCCGGTAATAAAAACCAACATTTCAACCCCTCACCCCAAATTGACTCCACTATTCTACCACTGTGACGTCACGTAACTCTCTGGGAATAAAACCATTCTTTCAACCCCCGACCCCAAAATTGACTCACCTTTCCTACCCCTGTGACGTCACGTAAACTCTCGGGATAAAAACCAAACATTTCAACCCCTCACCCCAAATTGACTCCACTATTCTACCTGTGACGTCACGTAACTCTCTGGAATAAAAACCATTCTTTCAACCCCCGATCCCAAATTGACTCCACCTTTCCTACCCCCCTGTGATGTCACATGAACTCTCAGGGTAAAAACAACAACATTTCAACCCCCACCCCAAATTGACTCCACTTTTCTACCCCTGTGATGTCACGTAACTCTACGGGAATAAAACTTGACCCCACCCTGACCCCAAATAGACTCAGTTCACTGTTTTTTGCGACTCAGTCCCCTTTAATTGTTTCAAAGTAACCGGGACGTTTACCTCATCCTCCTCCTATAAAATCTCTAAATAAATATATGCACATTGCGAATATACTCTTCTCCCTCCCTCCCTCCATCCCTCCCTCCTTCCCTCCCTCCCTCCCTCCCTCTCCCTCTCTCTCTCAGCCGTTACATTTTGTTTTATATATATATATACACAGCTGCTTAGATATTCAGAGTATCATGATAAAAGGATATTTGGCGAACTGACTTATTCACATGTGATATCTCCCCCAATAACCATATCAGAGTCAATGTTATCTGATGATGAATCACGCCACACACACACACACACACATATGAAGAAAACGAGACCTTATCGCCATATTTGCCCAGCTGACTTCACGCCAACGTGAAATTTATTTTTCATAGAATTTGAGTCATAATCTAGGTGGCGAACACAAGGACAAAGGTACACATTTCAATTTTGTTTATTTATTATACAGAGTTTGAAAGAGGTTGAAAAATCAAATTACAGACGGAATTGTTATTTTATATTTATAACCAATCCTAAATACAGGGGAATGAATTAATATTCCATACAAATACATACATTAGAAAAAAAAACTGTACAAACACGAACGCGATAAATAGCGCATTCGCTTTTTCAAAAAACAATACTTCAACGAAACATACTACGGCTACTATATATTTTCTAACCTGTTCCTTGACATCACAACCCTTAGTATATCCACACATCTTCTCCAGCACTTTCCCGACCGTGTATCGAAGACGACGACGTTTCATCTAACACCTCAAAGCTTTTAAATTTAGCTAACAAGTTTTTCACTAACTTGTGCGAAGAGGTTGATGAAGCCATGGCGAGAGTTCACGTCTTGATGTGACAATCCTTCAAGTCATCCACACATGACTCATTTTATCAAAATCAGTATCACGTGACTAAACAGCTCCGATAATCATTGTTCCTAAAATGTTAATAAGCCACCCACACACTCGCCATCTTGTTTTTCGCATGTCCGCCCTCACCTTCCCACCCCCCCCCCCATCCTCCTCCTCCTCCTCCTCTTCCCCTCCTCCTCCCTTTTTCCCCATATTCGCCACGTTTCGATTTGCTTTTTAATGGCTATATTCCTTAACATCCAATCTTTAACGCCATTTCAATGAAGTAGCGATAATTCGAAATATATCAACGTGGGTTTTTTTATTCCCTTGAAATTCTCGAGCTATATCTAAAATATTATAACCTGCGAGCGGATGAGTTAAATCTCCTTCTTCATTCCATTCAACCGTGTTAGAATCTTGTAAGTGCTTAACAAAAGCCGTAACGTATGACTTTTGGGGTTCTTTAAAAAATATTGGAATAATACCTGTTAAATCGGGATTGCTCTTTTTGCGAGTCATGTCCCCTTTAATTGTTTTCAATGTAATGTGGGGCGTTTACCACCTCCTCCCCTCCAGTCACTGCACCTACATTCTATAGGAGGGGGAGGAGGAGGAGGAGGAGGTCCCGTGAGCGATATAGCCGGCATAGGTGGTTTTTGGATATTAAGGGAGACGTGTCCGCTACTACTAACAGCTGCCGTATCCAACTTGCCAGTACCCTCTAGGTTATTATATCACCATCACAAACCTCTTTTCTATTCATTAACCTCTCATAGGTAATGGCAGGGATAACGTAAAACTCCTTCATTTTCAATTAAAAAGACTCCCTACCAAACTCGCAGCAATAGGCAATAAAACCGATAGAATACCCCCCGTCCCCCCTTTACGACTTTTCAGTATATTTTTCTTCTTAGATATGGACGTTGTTTTTCAAGGACACAAGATGAATTTCTCGTCTACAATTTCTTAAGTGTTTAATAAAACTTCTTATCTTGAGTTAGATTACCACAAAGAAAATTTCTAAAAATTTCCGAGAGAGTAGACACCAAACCACCGTTTAAGATGGGAATAACTTTACTTCTTTCACTGGGTGATAAACCAGAGATGAATAAAATAAAGTTTTTATTTTTACGTATTAAAGGTTGCTTACGGTTCATATCCGTACAATTTGAGACTCATCAACCCAGGAATTGAATTGACTCGGATAACCTTTCCAATGAACGTAATATTGAGTTTTATTATCTTTCCTCCTCCTTCCCAGAATAGTGATATCATACGTTTCTGGTAGATTTGTGCGAATTAATTCTTCACGATAAAATACGCCCTTTGATTTCTTCACCCGCTAAATCTTCCAAGAAGTATACGACCGGATTTTGCCTTGTATCCACTTTTCGGATTTTAAAATTTCCAGAGTATTTTGAATTGTATATCCCCTCCTAAAAATTGCGTTGCGACGCTCATCGGCAATACGTACAACGTCTCCAACTTCAAGAGCGAAATGGCGGGAGGATTAACGAGAACAGCCTTTTTATACATGCTCGAGAATTGACGTTCAATGTCATCTCTATCCGTTAATGCGTGAACTCTTGCGGGGTGCGACCCAAACTTCTATGGGGGGTATGATTATAACTCTGAACAATGTCGCGCAAGACGTTAATGTATTTAAGGTATTTCTTATGTGTGAGATATCTATATACGACCCTTAATAGTCCTTATGACTCTTTCAGCTATAGAGGATTTATTTCTCTCGAATAAACGCTATATAATTTTATATTTTTACTATCTAGATATTCCCTGACGTGTTTTGTTATAATATTCCCTACCCTCATCGCTATTCAAACGTGAAATTCCCAAAAAATTCGGTAGATTCGATAACCTTCTTCAAAGCGCGACGCATAGTAACACCATCCTTCTTTTTCAAGGGAACAATTTGTAGATATCTGGAAAACACGTCAATAAAGACTAGCAAAAAATTTAAACCCATTATTATACCGAGCTAATTTGGACATATCAGCTAAATCGGGTGCTCGCTATTACTCTCGGTTTGGGTGATATGATTTTTCTTCTGGGGAATTTTTTTCGAGTGACTTTATGCAGTGTGTAAGACTTTTGCCCACGTAAGAATTCTTTAACATTTTCACGAGTAATTTGGCTATTCAGATTTTTCGCTACTCTGAATAAAGAGTCCACCCCGCTGAAACTACCCACACCCCGTGCATCTCCGTACAAAGTTTTTAGCAGTTTTATCCGTTCTTTATCCATATTGGTAAGCTATTTGATATTCCGTTTCACCCAGAATATTAGTTCGGAGCTGTAACAGCTCAGGTGTTGACGGAGCGAAGTCTACTAACAAATAACCGTAGCGGTTACGTGATAGGGCCTTTTTATATATGTCTGAAAAGGCTGAAGCTTTTTGACGGCCGAATAACTGCCGACCTAAAGTTTCAATTGACTAAAATCACGATTTTTCATTAGAATATAATGAGCAATTCAAGCTTATACTTCTACTAAAACGCCCGAATGAAACATATTCTGCGTTATGAATATAACTGAAATAGATGAATGACGTCCCGCTGTGAAGGCGTTGGTGACAAATTTATTATCACTGGCCTCAAGGAAGCAATCATCGAGTATGAATAATAGACCTTTATTAACCCCCGTCTGCCCCTTTTCAGTGTAATCAAAGGGATTTAAAATTTCTTTGGATACTTTAAATTTGGGACCTATTGAGGGATGCGTTTCGAGGGGTGTTCAGATACCCCGCAATATAAAATGTATTGGAAATGCGTTTCATAGAGTTCAATGATTTTTTGACATAGGACTGACTTGCCACTGTTACTAAACCCCGCGATGATAATACGAGCGGGATTAGCGAACGGGTCTAACAACTGCCCAGGGAAGGGACCTGTCGCGGCCATGATGTTAGCGCGTTTAAGACTATAGTTGTGTACTTTACGCGCTCCTTTTATATACAAGCCTTAATAATAATTAGGGTGAATGGAAGTGACGGCAATAATATTTGTTTAATTTCCATAATGAAATACATACAGGTTTTTTTTCCTACAATATAAAAAATAGAACGTGAAAGTAAAAATGCAAACTATAATAAAAATTAAATATAATAATTCAAAATATAAAAAAACTAACTGTGTATATGATTATATAATAAAAATACATTATATACAATAATAGATATTAAAATATATGAATATAAGATAAAATATATAGTAAAATATACAAACTATGACACCCGGTCAAGGTGTGATACGCCCCCGTTTAACTGGAGGAGAGGGTGAAACCATTTCCCGTCGAGGAGAAGTCAAAGACGTCGAAGAGAGAGAGGAATTAAATTGTATATTTTACTATTCTCTCTTCGACGTTTTGAACATCCTTTCACCCGTGGGAAATGACGGATGGATGTGGAGGGGGTCGGAGGAATAGGAGGAGTAGGAATTCTCGAGGTGCTAGGAGCGGGAATATTTAAAATTGGAGAGATTGCCGCAACTACCGGCGCCACCACTACCCTCTCTGATCCTCCTCCTCCTCCCCTCCCCCTCCCCCAACCCCCTCCCCCCTCCCCCACCCTCCCCCTCCTCCTCCGCTATACCCTCTTCCAACCCAATGTCTGGATGTCCATACGCCAACGATTATAGGTGTCACATAATATCTCTTGTCCTCTAAAGGACAGAGAGATACCTTTATTCGCTGGCTCGTATGACACATCGTGCCTCCTACTCTTTGCAAATTGTGCACACGAGTATAAGTAATCTCATTCTTTTCGATTACAGCTCGATACTGTCATGTGGAATGGTCTTTTGCCGGCATCTTTGTACACCTTTCAAGGTGTTACTACGACTAGTTTCCGTCAGATACGAATAAACTTTAGGTTTAACGCCGATAAATTCCCTCATGAGTTCAGCCCCCGTTTCAACCTTCACTAACCCGAGTTCCCCCTTACGTGACTCATCATACAATTCGTGAGTGTTTGGGGAAATTACTCAAATCCATGTAGGGTTTGAGCACACCCTTCAGTTCCCGATTGAGGTTATCAGTCACAGGGAAAAGATCAAGCTGTCAGTGTCGGTATAAAGGAGCTGAACTCGGTGTCCATACTGCTTTCGAAGAACGTCGTAATAGAACCGATACATCATATCCTCGCCATGTCTAGTATACTGAAACCGATATAAATCGGGGATTCAGCCATAACAGACTCTTTGCAATGGTTTACAATGTACCTGTCGTTACCCAGTTTTTCCAAAGACTTGTACGTGTGTTTGGACACATTCCTGAGAAGAGAGGCTTCACCGGTGGTGACGACAGTTTTCGGGTAGAATAATTCAATGAATTTTTAATAGTGACACCGAAAAGACCATTCATTATGATTTTGATGGGGTTCCTCTTGTCCGGATCGGCTCCTTAGCAACGCCTTTTCGGCATTCGCCAGAATATATCCCTCAAATAAAGAAAAATCCTGTTTGAATTTGTACACTTTCCTTATTACATCAACTCGAGACCGAGCCATTATTCAACGTTTGTAATAACGGAAGACAGATCAAGTGATTACGCATGGGTAAATGCGTACCCAGTCAACTTAACATTTGTCTTGGGGGTAGCTTCACCCTTGAACTTATTCATAGGTTTTTACTATAGGGCGATAGATCCTGGTGAGTCACATTTCATGTGATGAATGGCGAGAGGGAGATCGTCCGTCTGTAGAGCAACATCCCGTCTAACTGGTTTGGTATCGAGCAGTATTAAAAATAACCGTATTCACCCTGTGAATCAATGGGCGGGTTAATATCGCTAGCGACAAAAAACTTTCTAATTTCGACAGGGGAAAGTTCAGTTATTTCACCCAAGGGCATTTTGTATTTTACTCATGATGTGGGATACAAACTGGTGAAGTCAAACGTATAATATGTACGAGTGAGGATCACCCACCCTAAAACTGGGATTAAACTGGATTATTAGCTACGCATTGCCTTTCGAACTAGACTACAAAAACCGCCCGCGGATTGTTTTACAAAATTAATTGATAGAGTTCACCATTCGAAATGAGGGGGGGAGACCGAATTTTAGAGGAATATAGGAAAGCATCGAGTGAGAGAGTAGAAGTCAGGTAACGGGCAGGGTCTAGTCCGAATTGCACAATGGCAGGCCTTCTCCAAGCTAAATAAACGTCCGCTAATAAATCCCAACATCCCATTAACAAATACAAAAAACGGTATAATCTAGAAGATTGGTGCAATTTAGCGGCGTTCCAAACCTGACCACGTGTGCCTAGCCCCGCTGGAAAGGGTTTCTCCCGTAAGTTCCGAATCGAAACACTCGAGAAGGGATTGCCGGGCTTTCGCAGGATACTTGAAGCCCGTCATAATCATAAGGGTAGTACTGTTTACCCGTACCCAAAACTAAATCGAGACAATCCCGAGAATACTGGGTTACAACTGACGTGCGATTCGAGGGAACCTTTCTGTTTGATATGACTCGAGGCGAGACTAGAAAGGGTCCCCCTAATCACGTTGGGTTGCTATCCACGAATCTCAGATTGCCCGATATTGGCCGAGTAAAATTACTACCTCGCGTTTCAGAATTTCAAAATCATGCTGAGCCCCCGCCTCTTTCAAGACCAGGGCGATGTCATATGACAAATGTACGAACACTGTTAAAGTGGCTCCTTAAATTGCATATTCAAATTACACTGTTTGACACATGCACACAAAGTTGTCCCGTGCCACAAAATGAGCGTGATGTCGCATTTTCGTGGACTCCAGCCTTGGAATTCGACGTTTACATCTCCGCAATGAGTGCTCGCTTCAAAACTTACGGGCGGATTCAGGATCATATGTAAAGGATAGCACGCATTCGTTCACGCAATAACGCCAGTCCGGTTCATGTTTGCAAAAAAACATCACAACGCATTTCTCTCCGTGACTTAGTCTATGGGTACAATATTCCCCCCGTTCTTTACGTCAACGATTTCACGTAGCAGTAAGCGAAAGCTTTCTGTCGAGATACTATTCTCGGATCGTCTCGCCGGTCTTCGGCGGTTGAATATTATACGCCTCAAAATCAGGAAAGCCATGTGCGAGATTGGCAGCAGAGCTTTAACTTTAGTAAACTGTTTAAATTGGCCGGGTTCTGGGTATTCGACAGTGGTTCGAGCAGTACAGGCCTGTGTTGTGCGCCTCACGGATAAGGTGGAACTATTAAACAAAGTCAAACAATTGTAACACATACCACCGCGTGCTCAATCCCCGCCCCTGCTTGAATCCGTGTCGGAACTTCTTCACGAATGCCAAACATATCTTTAATCAAATGCGACGTGGTCGTCAGTGATTAATAACAACGTGACCAAATGAGGGCTTTGGGGGTTTTTCGGGGGTTACCACTTTCCTCGCTAGATGTACCGTCCAATGTTTTTTCGCTGTTTCCCATGAAAAATAATTCACATAATTTATAAACCAGATATATGTTGAGGTTATTCCCCTTTCTAATGTTTTGAAAGAGGTTCAGGGGGTCAACGCATATCTGGCGAGTGTTTGATATTAAATTGTCCCCTCCCCATCCTCCCCTCATTAAGACACGAGGGAGGTTGTTAATACGTGTGGGAGGGTTATCTCGCAGTACAACGTACGCTTCTAACGCTGTAACGGACACAGTTGTACCCGGACTGAATATTGATAACCTGATCACTACCGCGGGACTCCCTTGGATATACCTGGGAAGTTATTAATATTCACTAACTCACGCCGCGTGATATGAAGTTCAACCCTATCTAGCGAGGTCAATACACCAACCGAACCCTCAGTACGGTTGAGTTCTTTCTTCAAACGTTATTAGCTATAAACTCAATAGCTCCTCCAGGGAGTCATAGATCGAGTCAAATCGTGTAGTGAGGGTGGGTGGAGTAAGATACATAGAAAGCACTTTTTTTCTTTTTTTATTCATGTCGCTAGCATCCTCACGCTGGTGATAATAACGCACAAGTTATAGCATAGCCGATCGAATACCTCTTTCGAGGAAGTTACTGTGCACATCTTCGCGTAATCGGGTTTATGCTACTACTTAACTTCATTGCCCACGTCGATGTGTGACCCTACTGCAGCCGCAAAATAATGGTACTCACTACCTTATTACCCTCCGTCTTCCCTCGTGAGTGAAGATCCCCTTCTGTTCCTACACCTCCACCAAACGCGCGATGCTTCATTATTATTATTATTACTACCCCATCAAATCTTTCATCTAATGGGAAGTCTTCAGCGAAGGGATCTGTAAAGATCATTTTAAATAAGCACCCGGAGTGAACGTGAAGTATTTATAATAATAATAAAATTATAACTGCAAAAACTGCAATAATAGTAATAATAATAATAAGAATAAATAATAATAATAATAATAATATTTTACCTGGATCGGGAGGTGGGTTGGTGAGGATGATTCATCATGGCGGTTAGAGGCTTGGACATTTTCTTGAATGACGTGGGACAATCGTGTGATAACAAATCATGAATAAGGTGTGGATAACATGAACGTGGAGGTTTTTATGTACATATATTATAAACCGATGCCCATTGTTAGTCATACAGTCTACATTCAACATTGTGTAAGCGATCACATCATATACGTGAATAGCAATGCATGGTATAGGTACATTCCAGAAAAATCGGGCGTGGGTAAATTTACCAATAGGTTAGCCGTCCTATATCATTACCGAAAGGAGTGGAATATGAAGTGGGGCTAGGGGAGTCATTCTCCCGAAATATATTACGCTATTAAACAGGAGACGTTGATTTTACATTCAATTTAACGCGATCTATAATGAGTCAGATGGGAAACGCATTTACACGTATATTTATAAGTCCATTTCGGGTTTGGGTGTGGTGATATGAAATGTCATGACTAGAGCGTTTTAATACGGAAATTATTGAACAATTATCTGAATTTTACGGAGAACATATTCGCGGAGCTATCCGCAGGGATGGTTTATTTAATCATGGAATGATGACAGGGAAGAGAATGAGCATTGCACATATCGATGCAGGAGCAGCCAAAGTTTGATATGATGAATTCAATTACGATTAAACTCAGTGCTAAAGCAGCTAATATGTTGGTTTTCAATGAAAAAAGTCAGGTATTTAATATACAGTTATGGGTGCGTTGAGACCCTCATCACAGTAGAACATATTTCTCAAGGAAAGGCGTTGAATACGTTTACTGTATTCGGGTATCATTCAAACCTACCATCTTGGGGGGATGATAAAATGGGTTTAATTTCTCTTAGACTGCTTCACGTTAGGAGTGCATGTGGTAAAGGTCCGCATAATGTTTATAAACCTTTAAAATACCATTGACGTATTGGATTACATTTACTATCAATGTCTCGGATCAGAACGGTGAAGAAATAATGTTTACTGAAATGGGGTTCTATCATGCAGTCTGCATTATAAGACCTAGATAAAAAACGCTATCGAAATTTTTCTTATAAAATACCATATGTGACATATACCCGTCGTAGTATTTAACCGACATGGTGGGTGAAACACACCATATATTTGAGCAGCCTCGGCTGTTTAGACACGTATATCAAAAATACAAAAAACCCCCCTCGAAATTTGACAATAGATTACCTACCACCTATATTATTACCTAATGGGGTTGAATATGAAGTAGGTTTAGCTTCGATCATGTTTCCCGGGGAGAGTATTACGCTATATTATCAAAGATTGATTTATTCACTCGAATTTATTACAGAGCGTCATAAACGTGATAGGCATACATATTTGTATAGACCGAGAATAGCAATGTTAGCGGGGGATATGAAGAGATCGTGAGAGCTCTTAATAAGGAGTGTATGATTACTTTAAAAGTTTATTACGGTGATAATTTCTTTCCTAAATTATTTTAATAGTAACGGTATAATTCATTGGGATGAAGATTAGAAGAATTACTATACACGTATCAAGAGGAGAGAAATTGAGAACGGGGGACGTTAAAGGTTTATATACGTCAAATTTAGCGGAAAGCGCGAAATATTAGGTTTTCATATAATAACGGTTATGAAATATATGGCGGGCGTGAAACTGAATGAAAACACGTTTCCCTTGATTATCTACCTGATTAATTGTGGGTAGATATATATATGTGTATACGGATATAGTTCAAACCGACGATTTCTGGCGGGACACTAGTAAATTATATTGGACGTTTTACTTAGCAAGTGGTAGAGGAAAAAGGAATACATAATACAGTCTACAAATTGTTGAAACGAACATCTTGGATAGATTTCTTATATCTTATCACGGATCAAAATGGTCACCTTTTACATTTCACTAAAGACTCGAGTGTTTACTTGCCTGCTCGTATAAAAACCTAGAGGAAAAATTAGATGAATAGGTGAGTATATAATTCGATGTTCACCCTTGGCATTCCTTATTCGTGATCGGAACACCCTCGAGTCAACTAGAACTTGCGAATCGAGCTCAACTAAATTGATTGGGAATAGTATAAACAGTAAAATGGAGAGTGTTATTTCGCGCCTCCCTTCAGAGGCGGAATTTAAAAAAACTATTTTTATCAGACCCTTATTAAGGAGAGGAGCGGGATTTGAGGATATTTTCCGTTTTCTATCCCACGGGTCGCAGAAGGGGAAGCGGTTTTTTTCGGCCATAAGTGGGTATTGCACGGAAAGTGCTTTTCTTTTTCTATTTAACGCCGCGAAACCTTCAGTTAATGAATTCGGTAGATCTGTGTTATCTGATATGGTAAACACGGTTTACTTTCAAAAAGAATCCATAAAAAAACGAAAAAAAAAAAAATGTTTTTATATAAGGGCCCTCAAAACTACCGGGACAACGAATTTTAAGCGGTACTGGAAGGAGAAGGAGAACGAGACGGAAGAAAACAGTGAAACGTTTTTTAGTTTATTAGACGGGTCGAGTGTGGGAGGAAAGAAAAAAAACGGAGGAAGAGGAAGGGCACACGAGTTAAACTCTGGAGTAAATATAATAAGGACGTGTACGATCTTTTGTAACTATTCACAATTGACATTCGGCGGGTACGCACGTTTCTACCCTTCATCTAAAATTATATAAAACACAAAATATGGCTAGCGTAGTTCCTAACCTACCCGGAACTTGGTAATCAAGTTCCTGTTTCATCGTATATTGCGGGGGTATATCAGAATTGTTCCCGAATGTTAATAGACGGAGAATTATTGAAAACTTCAATTAATTTCAAAGGAAAGACTGGAGTTTTACACCTTGCATATTTCCATAAATCAAGTTCTATCTGATAAATATATAGAATTTCGCATTAATGGGGTGGCAGGTCTTTCTTAGATTTGTCAAGTATAGCTTTAGAATTATATATCTCAATTGATAGAGGGACGGTGCGCAATAGCGGATGATGTTCACGTGGCCGTCGTTTAATGGTATTAGTAATACATTATTTAAATCCGCTTCCGTTTTCTTGAATGAAAAGTTGGTGGAATCCTGTCCTGTATTTAACTATCAATCATATATAAAAAGGTTGCAAAAATGATAAAACCCTCGGCATTACCTACCACCGTCGGGCGGGGATTTTTATATGATGACTATCATGTAACACATGGGGTAACTCGGCAATTTACTGCCAATACCTTCGGTCAAACCGGCAGGTGGGAGACGAAATGTTTATGGGTGGACATTTAAAACGAGGGGGCGGGCATACTATTTTCCACTTCTTTGGATATAGCGACTATAGACATGTATTTACTGGATTCAGTTGATTGAGACTTAGGCTCGAATTAGCGAATAATAATAGGTGTTTATGGGGCGCCACACAGACGAGGGCATTTAAATGTGTTCAATGTAGAAAAGGCTAAATTATGGATCGATAGAGTACCCCACATTATAAACGCCAATGTCGGCTTAAATGAGGCGGATAGCAGTTAAATCCTATACAATATATATTTGATAAGACTTTATACAAGCATACGTTATTGGGCAAAATGAAAATTCGATTTTAATGATCAGCCTTTTAACAGTTGTATACCGAAAAAAAAATCACATGGCCATGATTGATATGGAAAAACATTTTAGGTAATTACGCGACCAATAGTCTATATTTCAATCTTTCGAAATTAAATAAACCATATTACCGTTAATGGGAATACGTATATAATATTCAATGTAGTTTCCCTAATACCATCATGCAAATATATCACGAGACGCAGAAAAGTATAGGGGGGGGTGGCGGTGATAATCTGAATCACTTATGATAGTTTTAAAAATGGTAGAGCTATTTACTGCTTTAATTTTGTGTGGAAGATGTTGAAGATTCCATGCCAGTGGAAATTTCGGCAAAACCTGCGAATATCGATCAGGCTGGGTACGGCTACGCTAGCCCTTGCATTATTTTACTTTTTTGGGGATACCAAGGGTATTTAACGGTGGATGCGGATAGGGTTTATTCAGTGATGTTAAGAGGTTTAAATGGAAAAATGGATACAAAAGAAATGAAATAAGTTTAAAAGGTTCACTCGGTGACCGGGTTTTAAATTATTTTAGGTGTGTTCGCTTCGGATGAAAGTAGGATATTGACATTGCCAGAAAGTAGAATTAAACCTTTAGTTTTTATATCTAATTACATTATCTTTGTCTACTGATATTAATATGTGGTCATGGGGTATGTTTTTTACGTGGAAAAAATCCCTCACCTAGAAATAATCTTCTTTTTTGATAGTTACGGTATAAATCCAAAAGTTTATTCGAATGACTTCTCTAAATTATATATGCGCATCCCGAAATAAACCTCTATCGCCTAATAAAACAAATACAACCTGATAAATCGTACAAGTTCGGTCTTACGTTAGGTTTTTTTGTTCATTGCGTGAGTCACCGTGGTGTGAAAGCAGTATTATCCTTAATACACAAAATGTATTCTAATTCAATCGTTGGGAGGTTAATGGAAATAAATGGATAACGGGAATTATTTTAAATATTTGAAAAAAGTTTAAATGTTCACATTGGAGGTCGGGGGTCAAACGTGCTATTACGTACAAGGAATGTCTCCGCATCTTGAACAACTAAGGTAAATGCATATTTTTTTCTTTGATTTTATATTACTCCATTTTTACATTCTATTAAGGACATATTCTATATATGTATCCATACACCTTCAATCACATAACTTTTTTTACTTATTTTCAGGATGAGCTGTGAGGATCATTCGCCCATGAACGTCGGTGTTAATCTGCTAAGAGTTCTTAGTCGTTTTCCTCTTAAACGTTTTTTCGGCATATTCAGGTTAAAATAAGGGTACACGTGGAAGTTATATGGAGGATGCGTGCTGAGACGGTTCTGACAGCGATTAGTGTATGAATTGTAAAAACTCTTTATGTGGTCAATAAATCCTTATGAATAATTATATAGGTGTTTTTTTTATCTATGCCCATAATGCATTTGAACGGAAAAACAGGGAAACGGAGAAAAAGAGTGCGTGTTTCTATGGAATCAGGAACTATTATTAAATAAATATATAAACACACATCGGTTTTTTACATACCTTCACCGGGGTTGCGCGTTTCCTTCAGTAGTGGGTGGTGGCGAAGTTGATCGGGGCGGGTTGCACTGTTGTGGGCTGCCAGTGGTAGTTGTTGCATCTCCTGCTACTTTCCTTCTTCTCTCCTGCTTCATGGTCATGACCGTTTTCCACCTTCCTAATAAATGAGTTTGGGGGCTCCAACACCATAATAGTAATGGTGTCTTGACTTGAGTGGCTACTTCGTCGGCTGACAGTTATTACTAGAGTTATTCCCATATCTGAAAGGGAGGAAAAATAAGACTGTTTATATATTCCCGCTTCTTTCAACGGGTTGGACATTTAGTTTTATAAGAATTATCTATTCCATATACAGATGAATTTATTATTGCTGTTTTTTAATATTTACGATACTCTATGTTCAAGTAAATGGAAAGTGTTTTTATATGCTACTTACTGAATAGTGACGGAGGGAAATGACGTTTTCGGTCAGAGAAAATACTTGTAGGGACGGAGGGTTCTGGGTGTGTGCTACTCTATAACACTTTGGGTAAGGAATAACATCAATTTTCCCCTTGTCGGTTGTATTTATGGTGTACAGTTGGGAAGTAATAATCAGGTGTGAACATATGATGTCGATGAAGTATTGTATTCCAAAGATGAAGTTCACGCCTTGTAGCGATAGAATTTATCCCCATTGGAGGCAAAGATGTGGAAGTTTTTTATATATGAGTTATATGTGTGTGTGTGTGTGTGTGTGTGTGTGTGTGGGTGTGTGTGTGTGTGTTTGTGTGTGGGACGGCCTTTGTTGTGAGGAAAGATAAGGCTTGTTTATTCGTGTCTGCGAGAAACATGACTGGAGTGATACTGATGATAAAATGAGTCATGTGTGGTGAACCTTGGGGTGAGGGAAATGATAAGACTTGTTTATTCATGTTAGTTGTGAATCATTGCTGGAAGAGGCTTTTGATGAGCTTCGTCACAACAGGTTGTAATCAGTGATTTGTGATAAAAGGGGTCTTGGGTAGCGGGGGGCTTTCGTAGTTCATTATCTCTTGAAGGATTGTCACATCAAGACGTGAACTCCTCGCCATGGCTTCATCCAGCCTCTCTTGTAAGTTAGTTTTCGGGAACTTGTCCGAAAATAAGTTCAGGAAGAGGAATATGTGTCTAGTAGTGGCCACTAACTGTGTGGGGACATGCAGGAATTACGGTGTTGTGGCGGACGTCATTCGAGCTTATCCATATGCGAATTGGCAGGTCTTTTCGATATTCTCGCACTGGTGCATCATATGCCTGTCTTCGTGATAGGGGTATTGAAGGGTCCGCCACGATTGTGAAAAGACCTGAAAATATCACAGCTTGGGAATGCGACGAAGAAGTTGATCTACCCACCATAGCTACCTTATTAAAACACAATACCGGTATTGGTGCCCCCATTGAAAGATAATGAATACGCGCAAAAGAGCGCTGGCTTATTCCAAAGATGAAGGATCACGCCGATCGTTTGGCAGAGATACCAAACAGATGAGGTTTCAATCACTTTTTTTCTTCGGTCAAGAAATTGAAGGAAGAATTATTTAAATGTCGTTGACTATGTCAAAATATGTTATCTTTCCCGCTGGCATCGGTTTTCAGAGCGGACTGGTTCAATACGACTGGTTGAATCAATATTTACCTGTGTTAGCTACACAGTGATGAAATGAGCAAAATTGGTAAAAAATTATGCTGCGTGGCGATAATGAAAAAGAAATTTATCCCTGTTGGAGGAAAGCGGTGTGTGGAAGATTTATATATGAAAAACTTGTTAGCTAAATTTAAAGCTTTGAGGTGTTAGATGAAACGTCGTCGCTTCGATACACGGTCGGGGAAAGTGCTGGAGAAGATGTTTGTGGTATATACTAAGGGTTGTGATGTCAAGGAACAGGTTAGAAAATATATAGTAGCCGTAGTATGTTTCGTTTGAAGTATTGTTTTTTTGAAAAAAAAAGCGAATGCGAAATATTATCGCGTTCGTGTTTGTACAGTTTTTTTTCTAATGTATGTATTTGTATGAATATTAATTCATTCCCCTGTATTTAGGATTTGGTTTTGGTTATAAAATAAAATAACAATTCCGTCTGTAATTTGATTTTCAACCTCTTTCAAACTCTGTATAATAAATAAACAAAATTTGAAATGTGTACCTTTTGTCCTGTGTTCGCCACCTAGATTATGACTCAAATTCTATGAAAAATAAAAATTTTCACGTTGGCGTGAAGTCAGCGGGCAAATATGGCGATAAGGTCTCGTTCTTCCAACATGTGGTGTGTGTGTGTGCGTGATTCATCATCAGATAAACATGACTCTGATATGGTTATGGGGAGATATCACATGTGGATGAAGTCAGTCGCCAAATATCCTTGTTATTTCATGATACTCTGAATATCTAAGCAGCTGTATATATATATATAAAACAAAATGTAACGGCTGAGAGAGAGGGAGGGAGAGGGAGGGGGAGGAGGGAGGGAAGGAGGGAGGGATGGAGGGAGGGAGGGGAGAGAGAGTATATTCGCAATGTGCATATATAAATTTAGAGATTTTATAGGAGGAGGATGAGGTAAACGTCCCGGTTACTTTGAAAACAATTAAAAGGGGACATGAGCACAAAAAAACAGTGAATGAGTCTAATTTGGGGGCAGGGTGGGGTCAAAGTTTTGGATTCCCGTAGAGTTACGTGACATCAAGGGGTAGAAAAAGGGGGGGTGGAGCAATTTGGGGTGGGGGTTGAAAAATTGGGTTGGTTTTTATTCCCTGAGAGTTATGTGACATCACAGGGGGTAGGAAAGGTGCGGAGTCAAATTTGGGGTCGGGGGTTTTGAAAGAATGGTTTTATTTCCCAGAGAGTTAACGTGACGTCACAGGGCCTAAGGAATAGTGGAGTCAATTTAGGGGGTGAGGGGGGTTTGAAATGTTGGTTTTTATTCCCGGAAGAGTTAAGTGACGAACACAGGGGGTAGGAAAGGTGGAGTCAATTTGGTCGGGGGTTGAAAGAAAGGTTTTATTCCCGGGGGAGAGTTACGACGTCACAGGGTAGAATAGTGGAGTCAATTTGGGGTGAGGGGTTGAAATGTTGGTTTTATTCCCGATACGGGGGAGAGGATTACGGCGAGAGTACGTGACGTACACAGTAGGACGGTGGAGTCAATTTGGGGTCAGGGGTTGAAAGAATGGTTTTATTCCCAGAGAGTTACGTGACGTCACAGGGTAGAATAGTGGAGTCAATTTGGGGGTGGGGGTTGGAATGTTTGGGGTTTTTATTCCCGGAGAGTTACGTGCGTACAAAGGTAGAAGGGGTGGGGTTAAGCCCAAATGTCAGTTGGAGAATTGGTATTCCCGGAGAGTTACGTGACGTCACAGGGGGTAGGAAAAGGTTTTGGGGAGTCAATTTGGGTCAGGGGTTGAAAGAATGGTTTTATTCCCAGAGTTACGTGACGTACAGTAGTCAAGGTGGAGTCGATTTGGGGTTTGGCCATTCCCCCGGAGAGTTATGTCGTACATGAGTTGTGACAATGGAGTCAACGAGGGGGGGGGACGAGAAATTTTTAGTGGAGAGGAGTTACCCATTGACGTCACGGGGTAGAAAAAGTGGAGGTCGATTTTGGGGTTAGGGGAGGCCCAGCCCCCCCCTAATATGAGCTCATGTAGTACATGAGCTTGTAAGCAAATGAGTCAATTATGAGCTCATGTACGTACATGAACTTATCATACATATGGTAGTCAATTATGAGCTCATGTACGTACAATGAGCTATAATACAAATGGAGTCAATTTGGGGTCAGGGGTGGCCAGCGCCCCCCAGAATAGTGGAGTCTATATGGGGCTCAGGGTTGGCCACAACCCCCCCAGACAAAAGTGGCCAGTCTATATGGGGTCGGGGTGGCCACGCCTTTTGGGGGGGGGGGTTTTGGGTTGCCCCGCCCCTTTTTAGGCCTCACGTACGTACATGAGCCAATCAGGAGGGGGGAGGGGGGGGGGGTAGCCACGCCCTTGGGGGGGTGGGGGGGGTGGGGGCGGGGGGGCGGGGGGGGGGGGGCGGGGCTAGAAAAGTGGTAGCTATATGGGGTCTTTTCCTCTACTTATGAAAAATTAGCTTCATAATCTCTGATAATAGTTGTAGTATTTTAATATTTTTTTCATTTG
>NC_061099.1:28003144-28018144 GCF_015104395.2 Macrobrachium nipponense | reverse complement strand
TAAAAAGTTTTATAATGTTGCTATTAATGAAAAAGAAATGCCTGAAAATGTACTTAGCTTACCTTATTTTCGTGGATTTGAAACCATAAAATCAATATTTAAATCGTTTAATGTTAATGTAGTGTTCTCTTATAACAATAACATTAAAGATATGCTAATTAAGAATAGTCCCGTAACAAATAACAACATCATTTACAAAATTCCCTGTAAGGATTGCCCATCGTTTTACGTTGGTCAGTCCTAGTATAAAAATTTATGTGTTCGGATAAGCAGCATTATGTATTCAGTTAAAACAGCCCAGACTTCAAATGCACTGTTTATCCATCTGAGTGAAAAATCTCATTGTATTAATTGGGGTGATACCTCGGTAATTGCTAGACCTAATGATTATGTTTCAAGAAATTTACTGGAATCGGCAATTATACAAATCACTAATAAAAACAACCTAAATCTTAGTCTGGGAATGTACCATTTGGACACATATATTTGTAAGATGTTTATGAAGGACCTCAAAATAAATTAAAACAACTAATAAATTAGTCCCACATGTATATAGTTATTTTTCTTTCTCTCTCTCTCTCTCTCCTCTCTCTCTCTCTTCTCTCTCTCTCTCTCTCTCTCTGGTTCGATATTCTCTCTCCCTCTTTCTCTTGCTTGATATATATATATTTATATTTTTGTTGGGAAAATTTGTGTAAAAATTCATGATATTAAATTGTATATGCTCTCGTGTTGTTTTCAAAATGTACTGTTTTCTGGAAGAATCACTTGTTTACTGAGGGTATCCTTCAAGGTGTGGCTAGCCTATGGCGACTCCTCCTCTCTGTAGAGTGAAAATCACCCTTATGGCTAATCTGGTAGTGTCAGTTTGTATATTAAGCCTTCTTTTGACTATGGTGTTCTTTGTAAAATCAGTTTGCCTCAGTAAAGGGTCCAAATAGGACCGAAAGTACTCGGCTATCTCGCTTTTTCATTTTTTCCTTCGTGGCAAAAAATCCTTAGTATCACGTTTTATATACCTTGTGATCAAGTTATTCATATATATATATATATATATATATATATATATATTATTATATATATAATATATATATATATATATATATAGATATTATATATATATATATATATATATATATATATATATATATATATATATATATATATATATATATATATATAGTATATATATATATATAATAACTGAATCACGAAAGTTTGGAACGTGATAAATCCATAAATAAAGGTATAAGCCACGAAGGAAAGATAAATAACGGAGTTTCTGCAAGATCTTTCGACTCAATGTCCTTTACTTAGCAGTCAAACTGACTTACATGAGAAATTAGAGAATGAGTAGCCTTTCCTCCAGGTGTGTTGGATTCTAGGTACTAATCTCCTTATAATCCCTATCTGTCACTTATACGACCTTTCCTGTGCTCTGAATTTCTCATGTAAGTCAATTTGTCTGCTAATTAAGAACGTTGAGTCGAAAGATCTTGCAGAAACACCGTTGTTTATCTTTCCTTCGTGGCTTATACCTTTATATATATACAAGTGTGTGTGTGTGTGTGTGTGTGTACGTCTATGTGTGTTTGTGTACGTTAAGTACTTACCCAAACGTTATATAATGAAAGGGAAGACTCGACTAGAATTTTAGATGGAGCTTTGTTACAGGAGGAAGCGTTGGTAAACACTCGGTCTAACCAGTGCTTGTAGAGACCACTCTCTGTTATCTTGCGGATTCTGGTAAAGAAAACTTTTCTTAATGATAATGATATTTTGTCGACATTAACTAGAATTGTTATCATTTTTTTATTATTTCCATATGCTGATGGATACTGAATTAGACACCGTATCCAAAATTATCCTTGGGTATTATGCCTCAAAAACATTCTTTAGTATATTTATAGCCAATTTTGTGAGTTCCATTGATTGGGCCAGCTAACCCACATACACATAAAGACACCCACTCAAACACACATACACACACCTACATACACACACATATATATGGTATATATATATATATATATATATATATATATATATATATATATATATATATATAGTATATATATATATATATATATATATATATATATATATATATATATATATATATATATATATATATATATATATATATATATATATATATAAAGACCGGATTTCTTGTGGCCCTTACCCATATGAATTATACGTTAGTATAGTAATACTAAGTAAACATTTAAAACAAATCATTTCTACCATACTATCAAACCTTATTTTATAATACAATGAAGCATTATCCCGTTACTGCCGAAATTATTTAGGTCTGGTTATATCTATATATAAAGGAATTGTGCTTATCTACGTTATTAATATAAATCAAATAAATCATTTCAGTTAACATAATAAAATGTTTTGAAGAGACTTTCCCTTTATTGTGATAGTCAATTACCTTTTGTTAATAGACGCAACGAGAGGACTGTTTTTCTGTATAGTAGGAGCCAAGATTTGAGAGAAGAATTGCTCCTTCGAAAAGTAGAACAAGCACGACCCTGAAAATAGGAAATAATTATTTCCATGCCTGTTAATTAATTATATATAGCACTATACATGCAAAAATACTTTCTTGATAAAGGTGTCAATAACACAAGTTTTTTAGCCA
Organism: Macrobrachium nipponense; assembly: GCF_015104395.2. Lineage (NCBI taxonomy): Eukaryota > Metazoa > Arthropoda > Malacostraca > Decapoda > Palaemonidae > Macrobrachium > Macrobrachium nipponense. Next base: position 28,015,494 of record NC_061099.1, on the reverse strand, counting down.
AGTATGCAACGAAAAATGCCCCAGGTATCAACTTCAAATGTCATTTAAGTAACATTTCAAGTACCCTACCTCAGCAATGTTTTCTTATCTTCATTATTATTTAAAACATGATAGCAAAAAGAGGGCTTTCAGACTCATACAGTTCTTGAATAAACGCCTTAACCAATGCTCATAGGTGTACATGATGAACATTTTGCCAAAGTAAAAGTCCACGAAACAAAAAGGAATGAAGATTAATAATGTTACTCACCAGTCTCTGAGAAATGCTTAGTTGTAAGCACCCTCAACGATAGGTCCTCTCCTAAAATCACATGGGTGCCCTTTGAAACTTCGTTGTTTATGATATCGTAGAACTGGGAGAAACTCACGAATATTAGCTTCCCTGTGGATTTGGAATCAGCTAACCTCTTAAACACTCCCGACTGGATGCTCTGATCAGAAAGAATAAGTAGTTCTTATAATTTTTATTCCCATCCATGGTTCATCCTTCTGTTATTGAGTGATAACCTTTATTATAAAATTGTAGGTACAATAATATAATTTTGTCTCACAGAGCACTGAATGCACATAAATTTGATGTACTTTGCGTTTTATTGTAGTTCAGTTACGTATTATTTCTATGAACATAGAACTATGTTGCCAAATAAGTGTGAAAACAAATACTTTACTTATATATTTCTATTTATATATCAATAAAAAAACTCGAATTCTATCCTATTATTCAACTTCTCATATCTATACATAATTATTTTTATAGTTTTACATACTTTTCCTCACATTTTTTTCTGGTAGTCGAAATTTACTAGTTGATTATATCGGACACGAATATACCTTATAGTTGTTCCATTCATATGGGAACAACAAAATTTAATCGTATATTAACTGATTTCATGTGGGTTATATGCTATGTATTATTTTTATGAAAAATTAAAGAAGCAAAGGCATACGCAGTAATTTGGTTTTAAGCAACACCTTTAAGAAATGATGATATGGAGAATGATCCTAACTACATATGGACAAAACATGATTATAGAATTTCTACTGCTAAAGTCCGTCTCTTGTAATGCTAAGAGTCTTACAAGATTATAAACATGGCTTTGTAAAGTACCCGCAACGTCTTTCGGTATATCAAAGAAATTAATTTTGAATAAATACTTACATCAAGCGTTTGCTGGAAAGATCCCCCACCTGACATAACTGCAGTGACTTGAGGGTCATCCAGAACAGCTCGGACAGAATGGTGGGGCTGAGGGACATACCTGACAATTAGGAGGGAGCTCAAGTTACCCGAGTAAGCTTTCATCACTATTAGTGTTCCTACTAGCCAAGTAGCCACTACTAGTCTCCTGGACCATTGCCTTGGATTTGGTAGGTCGAAATCTGTTGTGATGTGTAATCAAGAGGCAATGAATGAGTAGATGTCTTGTAATATTTCTGCGTAACCACTTATATATATAAATATATATATATTATATATATATATATATATATATATATATATATATATATATATGTCATATATATATACATATATAAATATATATATATATATATATATATATATATATATATATATATATATGTATATGTATATATATATATATATATATATATATATATATATATATATATATATATATATATATATATATATATATATATATATATATATATATATATATATATATATATATATATATATATATATATATATATTTAGGGGACAGAGATGCAGCTCTAGGTACATCTCATCAGGGGAAACTTATGGGAAACGCATCGTAACTCAGGAACATTTATTCTACCAAGACCGAAGGCCTGTCCGATGTGACGTCATGACCTGATGACGTCAATCTAGTAGTCTGACACTCTGAGGCTGGCGAGTGAATGGCGACTTACTTTGACTCTCGATCTACCTTCCCTTACATCACTTGAACACGAGGTTTTTTCGTGGTTCCATTGTTTTATTTATGAACTGGAACATAAAACTTATATAGCAGAATGAGGTAGCGAGCCATGGATACATCTTGTATCCTTTACTGGACGAACTTACTGTGGTAACCAGATAAAGTCAGCTGTAAGTTCACTGCAACAGGTACATGCTACCCTACATATTTGACTTTTGTCTCTGGATGACTTTCGACTACAATATAAATACAGCCATCCGCATTTTGGGTAGGAGTTGTGAGCAACAAGGTCAGGTGCAATATAAAGAAAGACTGGGTTAGCCTACAATAATTTTAGTAGGAATTCATGTCAGTCAATGTTAGCATAGTCGAATATAGGCTAGCATAAATCAAAGAACTCACAGTGTAGCCTATACCAAACATCACCCAGTGTAGTCTATGCCAAACAACACCTAGTGTGGCTTATGCCAAACAACACCCAATGTAGCTTTTGTCCAACAACACCCAGTTTGGCCTGTGTCCAACAACTCCCAGAGTAGCCTATGTCAAACGACTCCCAGTTCTGGACTTATAAAGCTTTAGAAAAAGCAGTTTAAATGTCATAATAAGCAGACTAATTATGGTAGCAGTAGTCAGGTAAGGCAAGCAGCATATAAAAAAAGTTACCAACAATCAAAAAAAAAAAAAAAAAAAGGGCAAGCATATCGAACAAGTAAACCTAACAAAGGTAAACCTAAGTAGTGCAAGTGCAGAGAAACCCCAGAAGAAATTTAGCAAAGCATACTGTAGCCTATATGTGGTAAAGAGCATGATTGCAATGTTTGGGGCAAGGGCCTGTGTAAGGTAGGAAAGTTGCAAACATGATACCTAACTGTGTGATAGGGCCTTCAGACAAGGTACTCAGAGTTATATTAGCACATACATAGAAGTCGTAGGTTCATCGCAACTTTAGTACAGTATAGTGATGGGGAATAGGCAAGGTACCATTGACAGTAGTCATAGGTAAGGGACAAACCGAGATGGGTTAAGGTGTATAAAATTAGACTGCCATAGTATTCTAAGGGTTACAGGTTCAAAACAGGAGCCTACATTGGAAATTTCAATAACCTAACCTATCCTCATTGCATTACTAGGTTTTCTAGTGATCATATATACACGTAAAATATTAAAAGACCATGTTTCTTCTTCCAAAGGTAAAACTTGAGTACAGATTAATTAAATAGCATACTGTATGCCACAATGGCCTACCTACAGTTAAGGCTAACTGCACATTACATGCATTTTTCATGTCGCTGAAGTACGTCACTGGAGATTTTAAGATTCCTATGAATATCATTAAGCAGATATTCAATAACTCCAGAGAGCTGATACTCCTGAATGTATTTCTAACACTGCGGTAGCATTGCTGTTATAAAACTAGTTATTTAATTTTTGCCAATAATTTTAGATGTGCTATCATTGAAACACTTGCCTGTGCTGAAGTTCGTATTTAAACAGTTGTAGTTAATGACTGAATAAATTTGATTATTCATCAGAGCTGTTAATATTGTGTTCTTGTTATATAGTAGTTCCCCGTAAAGATACTGTACCATCAGGAGAATGTTTTTCCAAACAGGTCTGCTCAGTTTCAGAACAAAATGACTCAAATTTTCTGATGTACATTAAGAGTAAATGAAATCATTACTACCAAGTGACAAAATAGTGATACTGATGGTGGCTGAAACTCACTTAAAACCATATTTCCATTATAAAGGCAGAACTATTGCCGGTTCAGCCTTTAACAGTAGTGAAGCTGCAACAAGTGCATTTGATTTTATGGTGAACAGTAAGTCTATATTCAGATAAGTTGTACAAATTAACACTAAAAGCTGATGTTCTGCACTGCACACTGAAGAAAGTAATTGTGGGCTTAGAAAAAAATAGTTTTCACCGTGTTTTGCATTGTAACATCATAATGCTATCATTAGGAAAGCAATGTCCTATTTTGCTAGTACTCCACAACTTTTATTAATGTATCCCCACCCATTTAAGAGTAACCAATCCCTTTTTTCGTGTATATTTCAGTAAATTTGCTAAAATGTATCAGGAATAATTGGCTTGGCCAAAAGGTTATAGATAAAACAATGAAGTTCCCTCCGTTCTCTTTTTTTATGTAAATAATTTGGAAAACGAAATTCATTATGCACCATTCAGCCCTTTGAAAAATTTCATGATATAGATGTTTGCTCTTTGAACATTCATATAAACTCGTTAAAAACGTCATCTCCCTACACCTCTGAGAAACAAAATATTCAATTAGTTTTACAAATATTCAACGAGTATCTCATTCAAGCTTTACTAACTCTTGGAAAAAATCACTGTGCATTTTAATTTATGATGCAGTATGTCATAATTTTACATGTGGTGTGCAATCATGAATGTAAATGTTCAAAGGTCAAGGGTTAAATGATGAATATGCTACTCAATAAGTAATGAAGGTTATAGTGCAGAAAAACATAGAAAAATTAATACGGGTTTCTACCAGCGTTTTATTGAATAATTGTTGTCCCCAAGAAAAGTAACTATATTGTAGCCAACAAAATCTTTACTAAGAAGAGAAAGTTTGAAAATTTAACTACCAAATAATGACATTCACATATGGTAGAATGAGCCATGGTTTTTTTTATGATGTAAACCAATGCACTGCCGTCTTGCAATTTGACTATTAATGTATAAATATTCTTTTTAATAACGATAAACATGTTTGTTCTTTGGTATACACAGTACACTGTATTGTAACTAAATAATTTTTTTCAGTATTTTATATTAATCTCATAACTTGTGTTTCGAGTAAGTATTATTTGGTGTACACTAAATAGTGTAGGCAAAAAAAAAAAAAATAAAGAAATTGATAACTGGCAAACCAAAAATTGGTCGATTTTGGTGAGGTTTTGTTCATATTTCTTTCGTCTGGCAGCGTAGTCAGTGCTAGCAGCTCGGACCATCCTTGCTTACGTCACCAAACATCGAACAGGTCTTGTATCTCGGTGGTCCTGCTTCTACACGGGTGTTTTTAGAAAAAAGACTTTTACTGGGTTAGTATCAACTTTTATAGTTCTTGTTTTTATAGTTTTGAAATCAATACTAACTCTCTTACACAGGGCCTTCACCCATACCTCTAATTGATTTACTTTTAATGAAGAAATTAACTTTCTTTACCAATATCTTAAAAATAACTGTTTCACAGACAAACTTTTGTTTAGAGTACTTAAGAAAATGCTAGATGCCCGACTCATAGAGGTGGCAAAGGTTTTGAAAGTACCAAAATTAAAAATATTTGCTAGCCTCCCTTTTTATCATGACCTTTTCAGGCAATTAATCAAAAAGAATTCCCGGCACTGAAGCTTGAAATTGTTGCAAAAAAATCCATTAACTATCGGATCTCTGTTTAAAACGAACGAAATACCGAAAACTTCTCTTCTAAACTCTAATGTTGTATATAAATAAACGTGCCCAAGATGTGATCACGGGACTTATGTGGGTTGTACGAGGCGGTTACTAAAAGTGAGAATAGATTCTCACAGGGGCTTAAGTTTTAGAACGGGCAGCAGATTAGCAAACCCCGGACAATCAAATATTAGGAACCACTCTAAATCGTGTAAAGCATATATCAGTGATAAGGACTTTACAATTATAGGCCAAGTACATAATGAAAACGACCTAACAATCTTGGAGTCCATTATGATACAAAAGATAGTTCCGTCTTTAAATCATAGACCCCTTAAATAGAAGGACTAGCATCTTGCACTCTCGGGTTGCGAAACTTGGGTCCCACTATTTTATGACGTAATATGTTCACTGTATGTAAACAATGATTTGTATGTATGTAAACAATTATTTGAATGTATGTAAACAATGATTTGAATGTATGTAAACATTGTTTACATTTATTCACTTTTAGTGCCGTATGTTAGTCATAAAATGGGCCTATTTAAGGAGTTTATGTTTTAGTCGAAAAAGGAATGTAATCTAGCAACATATTGATAAACTAATTGCCAAAACTGTCTTAGACCATAATTGATATAATTTATTTAATTTTGTTTCAGGGGTTTCTACTAACAACGCACAATGCCTAAGAAGTGTAATGTCTACGGATGTCGAGGAAATTACAGGGATGAACCATACACCAAAGTAGTATCATTTCCAACTGATGAAGTGGAGCGAAACCGTTGGATCGATGCTATGCCAAATGAGCGTTCCAGTTTGCTACAGCTGAAGCAGATCTATGCCTGTGCTCATCATTTTGACTGTGAATGGATTACAGTTAAAGGAGGGAAAAGACCAAGTCATCCACCATCCATTTTCCCTGGAGTTTCAAAGTCATGCTTAAAGCAGGTCCCCTCAGCACCCAGAATTACAACTGCTTCAGCAGAGACCCGAGCTGAAAACGAAAGACTCCGAAATGAAGTTGTGGATAAGATCGGCGACTTTTATTCATTTTGTAATGACATCCAGGAGCATATCTCAAAGGATTATCGTATTGTTTGTGATAGTGATGATACTTACATTTCTAAAACTGATGCGAAAGGGCCGTTCCGTTATCCAATTTCTCCATTTGCAACATGTGAAAATCGTCATTTGGGTTTTTGTATCTTAAATGCGTTGAGAAAAATGGAAAGGAAATACCTAAGACATATTTTTCTAAAGCTGGTTGTCTGCAAAAGAATAGCCTTCTCAGTAAATGGTCCCAGTTTGATAAAATTATGTCATGCATAACAGAGTATGAGTTCAAAGATGCAGACTATCTGAAAAGTGCAGTACAGGAATTGAGCCATATGAGTTGTTCTGATTCGCCTCATTTTCAGTTTCTTCATTCTCAGTTACAGTTATTACTCACTCATCCAGAAGGCCGTCCGCTTTGACAGAAATCTTTATGTTCTTGGTGCCGAACTCCATAACATTTCACCAGCTGCATATAAAATGCTACGAAAGTCTGGTTCAGTTGTTTTACCTAGAGTGGAACTGTTGAAAAAACTTCTCTCCTGTAGTCTTACGTGATAAAAACTTGGAGCAACTTTTTCAAAAACTTAAACCTCAGCAGCGTCTTGTCAACATTCTTTTTGATGAAGTGAAGCTCACAGAAACACTTAGGTACTCAGGTGGTCGTGTTGTTGGTTACGCTCAAAATGGTTCTTGTGATACCGAAGTTCTCGCAACACATGCTTTAGTAATTGAAGTTGTCTGCCATTTTGGTGGCCCTAAATATATACTACGCATTTACCCTGTTGCAAAACTTAATTCAGATCAACTCAAGGAAATTCTGGTAGAAGCTCTAGTAGCGGTTAGCGATGCTGGTGGTACTATAATTTCTTATGTAGGTGATAATTGCAACACAAACGTTGCAGTTTATGGTAAATTAGGTGGTCCTGGTAAAGCTTTCATAAATGCTATAAATTCTCATGCTTTCCTTGTTTTTGACTATGTTCATTCTTTCAAAAATGTAAGAAATAACTGGATAACCGTTCAGGATAAGGAACTTTCTTTTATAAAAGATGGAAAAAACATATGTTGCACGATGGAAGGACATAGAAGCACTGTACGATGAAGACAGGAGAAAACAGCATCCGTCTAACCAAGATCACATACACAGCTGTGTACCCAAAGCCTTTGCAGAGACAAAGCGTGCCTTTTGTTTGTCAAATCTTCAATGACAAAACTGTTGCTGCCCTTTCAACTCTAAAGGATAAACTTGGCATTAGCGAGGGCACCATCATTTTTGTTAAGCTGATTACTGATTGGTTCCACATGATGAATGTGAAAGATCGGTATTCCGGTATTAACATGCGTGATGATTGTCGTCAACCATGGACCAATAATTGCACTACTTTCAAGAAACTTAATGAAACTTGTGATGTTATCCTCTTGTGCATGGTCAGGTGGTCGAGGTCGGACGCAAAAGCTCACAAAGCAAACTGCAGAGGCATTGGTGCTGTCTACAAGAGCCAACATTGAGGCTGCAGAGTGGCTATTGACTCAGTACAAGTTCACCTATGTGCTACCTGGTGTGTTTGCTGATGAGGCCCTTGAAAAGTTCTTTGGCCAAGCCAGACAACGCAATGGGGGTAATTTCTACATTGACATTGTAGATATCAAGGCAGCTGCAGCAACCAAGAACCTCCATGCACTTTTGAAATACGAGTCTACGCCGCACCAGTCTAATGATGTGCCTTGTACCTCTAACATTTGCATTGATGATTATCACTTTGACATCACTATTGCTGACACTGAAGACCTAGTTCAATCTAATGACAGTATCAAACATAAAATTATTTTTCTAGCTGGATATCTGGAACACAAATTTCGAGGTAATATTTTGAGTGTCGAAACTGAAGATAACGACGACCATCATATTAATTCAGAGTTTCTCACAAACTTAAGCAGAGGTGGACTAACTGTACCTCTACTCTCAACAGTGCATTTTGTACACTCAGCCTATAAACTTTTTGATGAGTGCAACTTGCATTGCTGCCGAGCTCATCTCAGCCAAACTTTATCTTGTATCGATAGTCCAATGGTTGCAATCAAGGAGCATGCCTTACTCTGTCAAACATTGTTTTGAAAGCATTTGTGCTAGACAACAGTGATAAAGAAAGACACCTTGGCTGCTTGAGAAGAAAGGGGGGAAAAACAAAAATAAAAGAAAAAACCAAGAAAACTATCTGCTAAAAACTAAACATGTACCTAATGTTATTTATATTATGGAATGTTTTTTCAATGATTTTGTTTCTAGAATAACTATATTCTTTGCCTTAGACATGTTCCTGTTGTTTCTCCAGGCTTAACTGTTTATAAATGGATTTTAATTCAGTGACAGGGTAACTTAAGGTGTGTTTTCCATTGCTTTAATTGAGAGAATATACAATATTCTGTATGATTTTGTGTTTTTTATGAGATTTGACCTTTAAATGACCTAGATTTGACCTTTAAATGACCTTCAGATGACATCGTAGGAGGTTAAAAGTATGACAAATGAACTCTTCGCCCTTCAAAACCCCTTAAGACACCAGAATGAAGGTTCTATCATGTATTTGACACAAATTGTGGGTGGGGCCCAAGTTCCAAATACCGAGCATAGAGGATACCAGTCCTTCTATTTAAGGGGTCTATGCTTTAAATACACAATCCTCCTCTGTTCAGTTGTTTATAACCTAAGGTGCATTAGTTTTGTTTTTTTTTAGAAAATTTCTTTCAGTCACTGCCCGTCCTTTGCCGGGCGAGGATAAGTTTACCAAAACTAGCATATGTTATTTTAGTTTTTTTTCTTCAATATACAATGATACTTTTTAGTTTTTTGTTATTTTATTTTTATGTAATTTTAACTGTCCTTTAGAATCATGCAGATATTTTGTACATAACCTTAGAATTTAGTATGTTTTCCCGTTTTAAAATATTCATAAATTATTTTTAAATTTCATTGAATTTTGTTAAGTAGTTTTAATGTTCGCGTGTGTATCTTTAAAGCCTTGAGGATGCGACTATGAGTCGTGAAACATCGGCAAAATAAATGTACCTGAGTACGATGCCTTTCCCTATATATCCCCTGATGATATATATATATATATATATATATATATATATATATATATATATATATATATATATACAACATACATATGATGATATATACTTATAGACATGTGTGTGGGTGTGTATTTGTAAAGTGAGAGAGAGAGAGAGAGAGAGAGAGAGAGAGGTGGAAGTTGATACCCTATCTTTCATATGATCAAAGATTGTTATCTAAGTTACCAGAGAAGTTATCAAGTCTACGAATTTATCCACTATTAGAAATACAAGGAAATAGGGTTTATAGCAGCATGCTGTTGGCCGATGTCTACATATAAATAAATCACAATTTCTGAGCTTTTAATTTTCTGTTCTACATTTTATATTAAGGAAGTGCTTAGTGCTTGTCTTATTGGGGAAAGTTATAATTTGTTTTATGCTTATCGGCATTGTAAGCAACGTTGTTTGCAGCTGTTGGGGACCATTTTCTGTTGTTATTTAGTTGTTGATTTATTAAAAGTGTCGTTTTTCTCTGACATTGTGTGTTTATATTCTTTGTTGAAAGTATAGGAAACCTGTTGAGTCTTGGTGCATGCTTATGTTAAGGGGATAGCGGACAGATTTGCTCATGGGAAAAGGAAATCGAGAATATCATATTTGAAAGCCTGATGATGGAAGTCAGTAATACAAGACTGGTTAAGCACAGACAATAGCTTCTATTAGTTAAATAACTTAAGATTGATCATGCAATAAGTTACACATAGCAAATGCTCTTGTCATAATGTATTAGGACTTTATTATCCTAAGGGAACATTATTTGACATTGCAATACTCTCAAAGTTTGGCAAACTGATTAAATTCCAGTGGCTTTGTTGAGTATATTAACCATATACCTGAAGATAGCCTCCGCCATGTTTTTATTTTTTTTCCTTCAGATTCCCAAGACGTTGAACTGTATGCAACTATCACTAACCTTGGCCTAAAAGTATCCTTAAGTAGTTCTCCAAGGCATATGATGAGCCGTTTGGTAAAGTGCCAGAGACCGATATGAAAAAGGAGGAGGCCATTATTAACATCAAGGAAGAAATTAGACACAACCAAACGACAGGGGAGAGTGGCAGGAAATATCCCCATGGATTGATCTCGGTTTTTCCTCTTCGTGACAAAATCCTTCCGACATCAATCAACATAGGGACTGTGTAATCAATGACCTGCGCTCTCGAGTAAGACATGCTGAAGAAATGCATTGCAAGGTCCACTTCCTAAAGCGAATGAAAAAAGCCTGTTTATCCTGAGTGTCGATGATAAACTTGTTGTTCTTAGTATTAAACCTCGTAACAAAAAGTAATACACACACACGCACACACACACACGCATATATATATATATATATATATATATATATATATATATATATATATATATATATATATATATATATATATATATATATATATATATATTATATATATATATATATATATATATATATATATATATATATAAGCTATATATATATATACATATGTATATATATAAGCTATATATATACTATATATATATATATATATATATATATATATATATATATATATATATATATATATATATATATGTGTGTATACATATATATATATATATATATATATATATATATATATATATATATATATATATATATATATATATATATATATATATATATATATATATATATATATATATATATATATATACGTATATATATAAGCTATATATATATATATATATATATATATATATATATATATATATATATATATATACATATATGATATATATAAGCTATATATATACATATATATATATATATATATATATATATATATATATATATATATATATATATATATATATATACTGTATATATATATATATATATATATATATATATATATATATATATATATATATATATATATATATATACTATATATATATATATATATATATATATATATATATAATATATATATATATATATATAATTATGTATAACATTCCTCAAGAGTTCTCTTTATTCACGTCTTTAATTCATTTAAACTCTTATATTTTCCAATAATTATAACTTTAATGACAGATGATAAGACCAGAGTAAGAAGAAAAGTCATTGCTACTAAAATGAAGTCAATGGTGCTACTTATATTGCATATGTGTTTGGTTTTTCAACTGGGAACTGACTTTCCTGACTAGTTGTCCAACCATCCCGCCCCAAGATCCATTCGAAAATAGATACCCAAACGACTCATCTGGAGGGAAAGTGATGCTGATCCTGTAAAAAATAAGTCATTACCGTTTTATCATATTTCCAGTTATTATAATATGGTAAGTTTTACGTTCCTTCATGCATTCTTCTATTGTGGAAATTGGTTTGTTTGCTGTACCTATTCGTCAGGTTTGCAACTGGAAAAAGTAATCTTCACTGTAGACTCATCCGATTGTGATTCAGTGTTTATCAGTCTGTACGCGTGGTACGACATATCAGTTAGATTTAAAGCTATTTTATCTTTACATTTGCAGGCAGTAATATAATATTTATTCACAATATGGCTACAGAAACAATGATTCTTCATTGTATTATGTAGTGCACTAAATTTACAGGCAAATAAATGGTATTGATCACCTATGCAAAACTATAGATATCAATTTCAAGCAAAGCTTATATCCATAGAAAAATAATTGAATTTTGATGTTAATACAAAATGACGTTTATTATGAGAAATAATTGGGACTAGGTTATTTGCTCTTTCAAATTCAAACCGCATACCAATCAATTTAAAAACGTCGTATTTTATTGCCAAAAGCTCACTTACGTAAAGTTCAGTGTATTGCTTAGGATACACAGGACTTCCGCCATCGGCCCAC
>NC_061099.1:27991784-28002644 GCF_015104395.2 Macrobrachium nipponense | reverse complement strand
CCGCCATCGGCCCACTGATGGGCATCGTACGACTGTCGGTATCTGTATTCCGAGACGCCCCTCCGAGGTACGTCGTATAAACCCCAGCAGGGAACGTGTCTGGTGGATAAATGACTGTTGTTACCGTTAAGTGTCCACCATCTGCTAATCTGTGGAGTACGAAATTATTTGACTATCGATGTTCTCTTAAATTTCTCAGTTTGGGTTTTTTACTCTGTGTCTTGTTTCTTTGGTAGATGTAGTCTTAATTTCCAGTAGGGCTGTAAGCTGCCTTTGACATGGACACATCTAAATTAAAGAAATATTACAATATGCATATTTATAGGTATGTGTGCGTAAATATATTCATATTTTTGCGTATGCACGTGCATGGGAGGTGTGCATTTATCCATTTTTATGGTTACATTCTATATCAAGTAAAACATAAAATTAATATTTTACCTCATGAACTTATCCGGGAATAATTGCTGGCCTGGAGAGGTAACGAGCCTTTCATGTGGTGTCCAAGAAGCGATTTTCACAAATCGGTAACTGAATGGTAAAATGATGTGGAAACCCCACCTGCAAATGAAAATACCATATACGTAGTATATCCTTCATTGCTAAGGTACTTGCAGATATGAATGTTCGTGTGGGATCAGCTAAAATATATTCTTCACCTGCTGAGGTCTTCTTTAGCTGGATTAAGTACCATGGCATTGGCTTTAGAAAGAATTGTCTTCTGATCTTGGTTTATCCTCTTTTGATGACGATTTGTGATCAACAGAAGTTTTGTTGGCCATACGAGGAGGTTTTCACGAAATAAGGATTCGACAATTGATAACTGATGCTCAGTATCATTTCCAATTATCACCAGGAAAGGGTTTTTTGACAGCTGACGTATCTGTAAGTTTTATTTATGATAGTGGTTAGTATGGCTCCACATGAAAGAAAGTATGCCAGATGACCAAATTAGATTGTTGTAAGTGTTTCTAGGTATAAATATATAATGGTTTTCTGCATATCGAAGTCAAAGAAAAGTAATGAAACATTATTACACAAATCTTACCTGATGCAAACTTGAAATCAGTAAAGACACGTCTTTTCCTGACTCTACGGTGAAAATAAGAAGACCTAAAGCCAGAAGATGTCTCTCTGAAAACTAAAAGTTCAGACAAAAAGATTAATATCTCCATTCAGAGTGGAACGTTAAAGGGACAAAATGTACCATACTTTTCTACTTGCTGTACCAGGAAAGCTAGATTTCGATAGAAGACAAAGCGGATATAATTTTGTAAAGCCATTTAATCCATAGATTTATGATGCGCCAAAAGATATATATATATATATATATATATATATATATATATATATAGTATATATATATATATATATATATATATTAATATATATAATAAATATGTGTGTGTATATATATATATATTAATATTATATATATTATATATCTATATCTATATATATATATATATATATTAAAAATATTTTTAAAACATATACATATATATATATGCTTACAAAATCACTGTAGATGCACGTGACTTCATAATAAGCGGATCCCCACAGGGAAAATGATAGTCAGAAATTCAAGCGCTTTCGTCTTGACTCAGACATTGTCAATGTCTGAGTTAAGACGAAAGCTCTTGGATTTCTGACTATCATTTTCCTGTTGGATCCGCTTATATATATATATATATATATATATATATATATATATATATATATATATATATATATATATATATGTATGTATGTATTGTGCGTATGCAATTATATAGTTCCTATTATAGATACATTAGGATGATAGTAACCATTCTAATAGTGGTTGGCTGGATTAGGCTTCTTCAGCTATGACACAAACGGGTGAGCCTCTACCTCCCGATGCTTCAACAATATCCCCTGCAATCTCCATAGCATTTTCTGCGAATCCTGAAAGGAGAGAAATCTAAGGCACTTGCAAAGTGGTATTGTCTATATAAGAAAGAATATGTATTAAATATACCATGTATATACATACTACTACATAATATATATATATATATATATATATATATATATATATATATATATATATATATATATTATATATATATAAATATGTGTGTGTGTCATATCACATTACCGTGATTCATATATAACGCATTAAGCTACAAATGTCCTTTAATATCAATTAGCTCTACCTCGGAATTAAAATATTTTCATATATGTTAAACGAGGGGGAATTTTTTTTAGTCGGTAACAAATTCCTCGGCCCATGAACCGACGAATTTGTTATCGACTTTTAAAAAATTCCCCTTCGGTTAACAAATATGGAAAATATATATATATATATATATATATATATATATATATATATATATATATATATATATAGTATATAATATATAAATATATATATATATATATATATATATATATATCACCATGATTCATTTACATGCACTAAGCTAGAAATGTTCTTTAATTTCTAATTCGCTATAACTCGTAATTAATATATTTTCATACATGTTAACCTAAGGGAAATTTTTTACTTGATAATAATTTCGCCTTCTCGTGGGTTCGAACCAACACCCAGCAGACAGATTAGAAATCTGGACTTCAGTATATATATATATATATATATATATATATATATATATATATATATATATATATATATATATATATATATATATATATATATATATATATATATATATATATATATATATATATATGATAACTTTTTAAACGCTTCCTTGTTTATTACATAGATTTTAAGAGTGCTTCCGTACATTGAGATAACAGGACTCACCTTTAAGTGGAATTACCCAAACTACTAAAATTTACTCTTTTACAATCATCAAATATTTATGATCATCCGTTGTCTAATAGTATATGTTATTTAATAATAAAAAAGAATTGAAAAGCAAAACGAAAACTTACCTGAGTTACTGCCTAGTGCGCTGCCAGCTATGTGAAACACAACTGAAAATACTAAACAGATAGCCGCCATATCTGTATTAGATAAGAGAAAAAAATATTAAAATCCTGCACCTGTTATCAGAGGCTATAAGTTTCAGTTTTCATTCATGTTCAATCATTAAAACGCTGATAATATATCAGTTTTCGGATGCTGGTTACCTGCAGGTGTGACTTCTTAATTTTGTATAGGACATCTTCATTTTGTATTGCTTGTGTTGATAATAAAGAAAATGCGGTTAATGATGCAGCAGAACATACTTTGAATTGGTTTGAATAAAAAATTTAGGCCAGAGGCCAATCGCTGTGACATATGAGGTCATTCAGCTCTGAAAGGGAAATTGAGAGTCCGAAGGTTATAAGGTGTTACAGGAAGTGAACCTCGCAATTGCACTATAAAACAATTGTTAGCGGATGGTGAAAAGTATGATGGGAGGAAGATAATAATTTAAATGAAAGCGGTTGCAGCTAGGGACTGAAGGGACGCTGCAAATAACCTTAAGCATTACCCCATTACAAGGACTAGTACTTATTTGGCTGAAAAAATCGAGAAGATTAGATAAAGATTACATTCGCTGCATGAGTATCATTGGTAAAATACTTTTCTATGTATCTGTAGTAGTCACAATAAGCTGTTATCACGACAAATCTTTGAATGAGAAATGACGATCAAATCATGAACGATTTCAATCTTGTATATTGGCAAGTGCATCCAAAAAGTGGTAATGAGTTTAAGAAGCCGTAAGACTATTATGGCTATTACAAATAAGATCACTAGAACATCGAGAAGTAGGTTCCATATATGCTTTTCTATGTTCAGTAGTTTTCGAGGCTATAGTAAATTGGGTGAAAATCTCCAGGTTAATATCTTACACTACATCTCTTACTTAGGCTTTAATGTTTACCATATCTTTTGGATTTTTTCTTCCACAATATTCGGCTTATTTATTTCCAATCACTCACAGACAGTATCCATGGGCAGTTTCCTCCTTCGATGATGTACAAAAACTCTTATTTGACGTTCGTACACACACACACACACACACACACACACACACACACACACCACACACACACATATATATAAGATATATATATGATATATATATATATAGAGATAGAGAGATATATATATATATATATATGTATATATATATATATATATATATATATATATATATATATATATATATATATAGATATATATATATATATATATATATATATATATACTATATATATATATATATATATATATATATATATATATATATATATATATATATATATATATATATATATATAATATATATATATACTATATATTATATATATATATATTTATATATATATATATATATATATATATATATATATATATATATATATATATATATATACACATGCGAAGTGTAAGATATTATTTTCAGATAACTAAATGAGTTATACCTAATATTTTTATTGCTAAACTCTTCCAAATAAGTTCTCGGTGGAAATCTCTCTCTCTCTCTCTCTCAAGTCATCTCTTTCCTACTTTGTTATCAACTGAATTAAGATGAAAGTAAAGTAAACACAATGAATTCTGCATAAAGTCTTAAGTAACATATTTCAAACAACGTCTACCCAAAGTTCCGATTCTGGTTAGGGAAACTATATGAGTATTTAATATTGATATAAACTCAAGGTTAAGTTTTAATTATTTATCTCTCTTTCATTTAGACACGTGTAAAAAAACCATCAGTATAAATGATGGGGCAGTAAAAGTTTGACCTAACATAAAAAGTATTTTGCAAATTTCCTCCTTGGTCTTCAAGGACTAAACGATTGTCCACGGAGTCACAACTGGCATTTGGTTTGCCATCCGCATCTCGTCCCCAACAGTATTGTAGAATAACTTTGTTGAAGCATGAACTGCAGAAGTTAGGAAATGCTTTCGAATCATTCGCTCGCTTCTTCGTTGCAGAGATCGAGATCGCTCGAAAATATTTGGAAGCCCCTTTCCTACTATGAACGTGACCTTCATTCTGCCATCTCCTAATCCACCTGTATACTGTCGAGACGCTGAACCCCGTTTTCTTTGAAACGACGTGAACTGGCATCCCCTTCAACCATAGACCAACTAGGAAAGCCCTGATATCAAGGTCTTTCCATGGGGTTTTGCCACTCATGGTCTGAAACGAAAGAGGAACGTGCACGAATGAGCTGTACATAATTCGTTTTTTCTTGCTGCACCTATGATTACTTAAGTGTTATTCGCTGGTACTTATGACTAAAGGTATTTATTGAATTAATAAAGATAACAATTCCGCCAATGATGCCGAGATAAGCAAGGCGACTTCAGAAGAAGGTTAAATCCCAAATGATATTCGAAGACATTGATGAAAGACTGAAATTTTATCTAGGACTGAAAATTTGAGGTATAATGGAAAAATGTACTCAATGACAACAACGGCCTAAATAGGTTTTATTTGACATCAGGTCAGAAACCTTTTATACCCAACCTAAAAGCGAGTGGACCTACCCCAGTCCTTTATACTGTCTTATTTTTGTTTATCAGTCCAGTACTTTCACAGCGTTGCCGAATTCATTCAGTCTGACAGATGACTCTGATATGATAAATAGAGTTTAATTGCTTCCATATGCCAAGAATGAATAAATTTACTTTACACTATATTCTTATCCTGCCTCGGTGCTTATACCGCCGCGATGTAGAGACACCCTGGTTCCTATTTGCAATTACTATTAGTTTTATATTTAGTATTTATGTTTTTTGGTGCTTTACCTAACAGAAATCACGCAAGATTTTCATTTTGGCTACATTATTGAAATCTAGCATTCGATTTTTTACTTTAAATAACAAAACTATGCAAACCGAGAGAGAACATGTATGAGGTTTCAGTTGACAAGAGATATGTATTTGTACCTCAGATTGTCATGAATCATATATTTGGAACTTGAATATCTCCAAATAGAATGACACCGAAGTCTAATCATCATTGTTTTATGAGCACTATTAGTGGAATCATTCAATTATATATGCAGTACGCATCTAGAAACCCACAAACACACATGTACTATATATATATATATATATATATATATATATATATATATATATATATATATATATATATATACACACACACACACACACACACATATATATATATATATTATATATATATATTTATATTATATAGAAATATATATACATATACCTATATATTTGTATATATACATATATATATATATGTATATATATATATATATATATATATATATATATAATATTATAATATATATATATATATGAGTATGTATATCGGATATGACCCTAATTTGCAAGAAGTTATTCTTGCGGGTTTGCAAGCATTGCACACTGTACAGTTTTTCACAAAATTTTCCCCATCTTTCCACATATTTTTTCCAAATGTACTTACTACGCACCTCATTATACGTTTTTTCTATCTCCAAATGTGGACTACCAAACCTGTAATGTACTTTATTCAAAACTACTGGAATTAGGACTTTCAGAATTACTATTTGTGTCGTAGCTCCTTTACTTTCACTAGTCCTTAATTTGTATTTAATTTTCTGACCAACAGATTACCTTCTAATTCTAAGCCTTAAAAGGTAAACTTATAACCTTTCTTGACTGATACCCCTCTGAGGAACCCTTTTGCGTCCGCCAGAATTTCATCCCCATCTTGCCTTTGCTCTATGAAACTAAATATCCCATTGTATGGAATCACTAGTAACTACCCCAACTTGAAAACCTTCCGTATCATAAAAACTTCTACTAAGGCCACCTGCGACTACATTTAACGTGCCTTCTATATATTTGTGCTTTGCATCGAAGTCCTTGATAGTTAAGAACCATCGAGCTCTTTTGGGTGACAAATCGCGTTTATTAAAAAGATCCAATAATGGCTTGTGGTCTGTAAGAACTTCTACCTTATTCCCCATCACTAGCGTTTTAATATGAACCAAACTTGATACTATTGCAAAGGCTTCTGGTATCCTTTAGTCGTTCATTGCTGTCCTTTGTCCTAAATATCCTACTGTGAAAAGCAATGGGATGGAGCTTCCCATCAAATTTTTGCATAAGGCAAGCACCTATACCCTCCTGACTGTCATTAGTCACTAATGTGAACGGTTCGCTGAAATCTGGAGATAATTCCACCCATGTAACACCAGTTTTTGATACTCTGTTCATCGATACGGTGCTAATAACCCATCTTAGTTTCTCACTACCCTCAATTACGCATACCTCCCTGGGCTTTTTCACTTCCCTCAGTCTGGCTTTTACCATAGTCATTGTACCTGGATTTAAAATAACATCCTCTGATAAAACACCTTTATATTTGTGGTTAGTACTTCCTTGTTCCACATCCCCATGAATATCACCACCAGTGGTTCTCATTGCATCCATCAGGACCCCATTGTTAGTATCAGTAACAGTATCAGTGTTAGCATTAGTATCTGCATCACCATCCATACCACCATTGTTAAAACCGCCAAAATTGTCACCACTGTGGGCCTCAATATCCCGTTCATCACCCTGACACCATCACTGTTATTCCCCATATCCTTGGTATCATTACTATTATCGTTGCCAAAAGTGCCCCCCATTTTCACTGGTCCCCATATTAATCTCGGTATTCTTAGTTCCACCTGTATCCTCATGAGGGAAGAAAACCCTTGGTATTCCAACTGTTATACCACTAACACCTGTATGGACCAATATTCTGTGTCTCCTACATGCAGGAGGGCCCAGTATAATGGTTCTATTAACACTTTATCACCAAGAATAAACCATATTCTGATAAACCCCTGGGTATTTAGTCTAAGGGCTTGCACATCACACACCGTCTCTGTTGAGGATTTCAAAGGGTAATGGGAGAACATGGACGGATACAGATCATGGTCCATTAGATTCACAGAAGATCCTGTATCAGTAAAAATTGGGATCCTCACATCCTCCACCATTCCATTTACCATCGGCCTGGGCTCTGGGGGTCCTCCACGAGACCACAATGGCACGTACAAATCATCTGTACCCTTTTTGTTGTTTGGCTTTCCGAAAATTTCGCCAATCCCTTTGCCCTTTTGAGTGACCCGCCTGGGAAGTTCTCGTATTATAACTCACGAATTTCTAATGTGTAGGTCTCCCATCCCTCCGTATCTGAGACGGACAAGCCTACCAAAAGTGATCTACACTTTTGCATATTCCACAATATTTGACTTTACATACTTTCTTTGTGTGTCCTGGTTTATTACAATTGTAGCAACGCAACTGCTGTTGCCCTTGATCGATCGATCTTCTCTTATATTCCACTTTTGCACACAAACAGGGAGTAGGAAAATCTGAGTCTCTTTGCATTGTATTTCGTGGGACATTTGGACATAAGTTTCTGAATTTGGGAATAAATCAGTTCCTCATCTGATGTAGGTTCAATTTTTTCATCAAAACTATCTACAATGTCGCCCAGGACGTCGTGTAGAAGCTTTGAGAAATGAATCATTTTGTGTAAATTATCGAGTGAGATATTATTCCCATTTACCCATGTGGTCTTTTTCAATTTATGTATCCATTCTCCTGCTGAGTCAAAAAATTTTGAGCTATGCTCAATAAGGCTTGTTGTCCCTTTTGTAAGCTTGCACAATCCTCTTAAATCCCTCACCATATCTTTGTGTTCCTTTGTTCCATATGCCGCCCTTAGAAATGCTTGTAACTCGGTCCATGACCGACATTTTGTGTACTGAAAACTGTAGCATCTAAATGACAAATCCCCTTTACTGAAATCTAACAAGGTCTTTGCCTCTGTGAACGCCTCTGCATCATTTTTAATTCCCTTGGCATTTAAGTAGTTATTCACTCCCTCAATAAAAATTTGCACTGGTTGGAACAGAGCACCATCAACAATGCCTCGAAAAGGGCTAACTCCTACATTTATGTTAGTTATCTTATGCACCAAAGTCTGACTTGTACCTGTATCGGCCATTTTGCCTTCTTTATGGGAACTCTTATGATTCAGGATTCGCCCCGACCTCAATAACATCGATATATTTATCCCCACACAAACCACCAACACAAAAGTAATAATATATCATTTGCCAATAAAAGAAAATAGCATGCATCAGTTCCCAATAAATTGTTATTACTTCAAGTTGCTACCTCGGAGATTCAAGGTCGACCAGCTGATTGTAACTGTTACAAGGTCACGAGGTGGTCTATAGAAAACGGGAAGAGGCGAGTGAGAGAGAACATAACCCAAATCTTTTCTAGCTAGTAAATGCTGATCCTAGCACAATCCTCAGCCTCCTCTCTCTCTCTCATGCTCGCTTACAAGAATGAAACATATAGTACAACTTTTTCTAATGCATTGCAATTACAACAACCTCCTAATGTCCGTTGAACCCCGAGGGACATCAAAATGAAATACACTTGTGAGCAAATTAATACTAACAAATGAAAAACAAAGGTAAACTTTAACACTTACGTCTTCATAGGTATCGGCACATGAACACGAAGTTATTTGTAATTACCTTAGCGCGTAATATTCAGTTACCCTTCTAACCAGGCATAATTAATTCCTGTTATCATATATCTCTCTACCAAGAAACACGTCTTACACTTAAACACTAGCTTATATCACTGCCCATCGCTCAGCTACCAATCCAAAATCTGCTGACTACCAGTTAAACTCCCATTTATCAGCAAAGAGAGTCATTTGCCAAAATATATATAATTATAATCTCTTTTTCCCAACATATGCCTAATCTATCTAATCCTAGTCTCTCCGGAAACGTAATATATAAGCTTGAATGCCTTTTAACGCTGCCACCACCTCTTACGAGGGTCAAAATGATGCTCGTTTTAAAATAATTGGATAGAACTTCTAACTGGGAATTATCTTACCTTTCATTGCCCCTCTTCTGTGACATCTCTGAAGCTAACTGAAAAATCAACTGTTAAGCTCTAGGCAAATTTAAACTCCCACTATTACAAAAATATAATTTTTATTTCCAAAATAGCTAACGTGAAAATGGTATACAATGAGATAAAGAACATCCTCAAAAATCGTTAAGCTACCATTACTTTTCCCAAAATCATATTTAAATAAGTACCCCCTCTTATCTCTTTCTGTCCGACTATTCATAGTCTATTAGTAAGTCAACTCAAGTCTAGAGATCCCATTTTTCTATATGGTGACTTTGAAACCATCTAGAAATGAAAATATAATTATCAAACAATGAATGTTGAAGTTCGTCAATAAATGAGTGTCGTACTGCACTCCCCTTTCCTCGAGAACTGAACTCAAAGTCAAAACATATAGTTATATAACTTTTTCAAAGTATTTCAATTTACCTTTTTGATGGACTTCCAAACGCCTTCCCCTACGCCAGTGTCTCTTGTAGCCACTACGCTAGTTTGTCGTTTAATTCCCTGTTAATTCACATACTAGAGATTATATCTCATTTACTGTTACCGACGTACGGATACATGCATGTTATTGAACACACGAACATATACATGCTAGTCTGGTCACATATACTCGGTAACCTGAAGTAACCTTCCCGTGGTTTACCTCGTATCTCTGGAATGTATTCGCAATCTTGTTTATGTCCACGGGTGTTTTTCGATTTGTGTCTCACGTCGGTGCCTTGAGGAATTCACTTCACTGCCTTGCATTTGTTTCTAGCCGGCAAGAGCTAAGGTTATCAACCCCATTTATTTTAATATATGTCCACTTATTCCTCTGACCAGTGCCTTAAGATATATATATATATATATATATATATATATAATATAATATATATATATATATATATATATATGTATGAATAATTATCACATCACCATGATTCATACAAATTATTCGAGCTACAAAAGTCCTT
>NC_061099.1:27967769-27983784 GCF_015104395.2 Macrobrachium nipponense | reverse complement strand
ATTTTAATATTTTTTTCATTTGATCTAAAACAGATATGGTGGCTATCTGTTTGTTATTTTCAGTTGTGTTTCCCATAGCTGACAGCGCACTAGGGAGTAACGCAGGTATGTGTTCGTTTTGCTTTTCAATTTTTTTGATATTGAATACTATACACTGCTGAGTAACGTATGGTCACAAAAAAGCGACGAATTTTTAAGAGCATAACTTGAGTATCTTCGGTATTTTTACGTCTTTGAATGCTGATATCACAATTTAGGGAAGCCCTCTGAAAATCATTAACAGGGATGCGGTGAAAAAAATATATTTATATTTATATATATATATATATATATATATATATATATATATATATATATATATATATATATATATATATATATATAAATATACAAATTTACACACACACATACACACACATATATAATATATATATATATATAGTATATATTATTATATATATAATATATATATATATATATATATATATATATATATATTACAACATTAAGCTACAAATGTCGTTTAATATCCAATTTGCTTTACCTCGGAAATAATATATTAATGTATATATAAACCGAATGAACTATATGAGTGTCATCAACGTGACGTCATCAACACGTCTCTCCCAAACAATAACACTGCTGAAGGGCAAAAAGCCTTTTCGCTTCACTACTGTATCAGATCAACGTTGACCTTATAAGTTAATCTGCGCCTTATTTCTAAGCAATGGTTCAGTCGTGTGTTATTGTCGGATGCACTAATAGGTGGGGAAAGGGAAGCCTAGTCTCCTGGCATCGTATTCCCAGCGAAAAGGACAAGGAAAGGAGAAATAATAGGCTAAGAGTATTAGCTATAACCTGGATATAGCTGGCAACAAGCTAATTTTTTGCATTATAGGTGCAGAATTATGTGTAGAATCACATACTAAAAGTCCCCAGTAATCTCTCTTGAGTAACCTTGGAAATCCAAGATGGCGTCCAAAATGGCCATCATTTTTAGAGTATGTTTGCTTGCAGACAAATACAAGCACAAATTTGGTGTCTATTTCTATAATTTTATGTACAAGGTGTCTAATATATATATATATATATATATATATATATATATATATATATATATATATATATATATATATATATATATATATATATATATAATATATATATATATATATATATATATATATATATATATATATATATATATATATATATATATTATATATACATATATATATGCAATATATATATATATATATATTTATATATATATATATATATATATATAGATATATATATATATATATATATATATATATATATATATATATATATATATATATACTATATATTTTATATATAGGTATATATATATATATATATATATATATATATATATATATATATATATATATATATATATATATATAACTACAAGATCAAGTGCTTATTATTAACATAAAACAAGATGGCGTCCAAAACGGCTGCTATTTGTTAAAAATTAAGCATATCCTTGCTTCCTGACAAGATATAAACATAGTTTTGGTGTCTAGACATGTGTTTACTGGAGCAAGCAATCAAATGAAATGTATATCTAGAAGATCAGGAACTTTCATATAGCTAAAATCAAGATGGTGTCCAAAATGGTACCAAAAATGCCCACAAATTTCCAAATGATATTAATGACAATTTCAACAAATTTGAATATGAATATCTGAGCAGGCATTTTGGGGTTGAAGAAAAACAATTAACTTGATTGTTATGGGGTTTAAAGTTTGTCAGCTTATATGATATGCATAATCAACTTAGATAGTCTACCTTTACGCAATGCTTTAATTTTCCAGTGATGTTTCGCCAAAAGTTGATGCCTTCTCTTCCTCTTCATTGCTGATAGTACGTGGTGGAGCAGTGTTATTGTATGAATGGCTGATGCACTTGTTGCACATTGATGTGCAAAAAAGGCCTAGCTTCTTGCAGGTGCACATCATGTTACTGCAGCCCTCAGGTTTACATCCACATGAGACCATTATAAGTAGTGCTTCTGGGGCAACTGCAATGTTTATTTCTAATGTGACAAGTGTTCCATCTTGAAATCGCCATACCCACTCTGTTGATTCAGATTGTTGCCCATCCACTCCAGTACCGTGAGATATGTGCGATATGAGTGTCGCTTTCCTGCAGCACTTGTTTGTGGTAAGCTGGCCAGTTTAAGGAACTTTGAACAATAGCTCTCTTGTATGTTACATGACGGTACTCATAGAGAGAAATGTAATTGCTGGCTTTGTAGAGTTGCAGAATAAAGTCGTCCCAAGCTTGCTTCATCGGTGCATCCACTATTCATAAATGTGTTGAGAGAGCCATATTCACTTTTCTTTTGTACCATCTTCAAACTTTTGACTTGCCCTGACGATAAATTGCTGATACTGTTTCACAGCCTGTCACTGCATGCAGAGACATCAAGTAATTTTTGGTACCTCCTATGGCATGCTGAATTTCCCGTACGCTGATTACAGTTACAGGATTGCTGCGGCATAACATGCACACATCTGTAGAAGTGCTTGCTTGAGCATCTAACATAACAAGAATATCAGTATCTGTCCCAACAATGGTAACTGAAGTCTGTTCTGCATCTGCTACAGCTAGTGCTGTTGGAACTATTAACCTGTCCGCATCTGCATCTACTTGCTTAGTGGTATGCCGGCTGCTAGCATCTTTTCACGAAGGATTTGAATGATTCTTTTCTTGTTGTTGCTGTTGGCCAGGAATGCAGTTTGACTTGTGGTTGTTGACCTAGTATCCTAAAAATGTATACCACTAGAAATGCACTTTTGGGCTCTCCGTGTCTGTTCAGCAACCTTTGTGGAAGTCACATTGCCGTATCCATCAATGCCTGAGGACATGGAAGATATATGTCTGGCAGACACCAGCATATGTAGATGTTTGTGGCCAAACATCTGACTGAAGCAGATGATCACCATCTTAGACAAAAAGTCCATTTTCTGAGAAATTAGCATTCTTGCTAAATGATTTTAGAACATCACTTAAGGCCCTCTTTGTTGGCTAGCACATTATACTATATTAAAAGGGAAGGTGGCTGAGGAGCAAGTCTGTAAGCCAAGGACGTTTCCATCGCAAAACTATTATTCAAGACGCACGTTATCCAATTGAATAATTGAGTTGGATTAACTTCCACCTGCTGACCCTTGATTTTGACTGTCCTATCCTTTGCATCACTTGGGTTCACCTTGTCACTGTGGTGTAGTGATGTTTGTAGACTTCTTCCTTGACATTTCAGATGCTGCCTTCCAATCAAGCTCTACTATATTATCATAATTCACAGATGTATCAACAAGAATTTCAGTTGACATGGACACCAGACAATCTGGATCATATCCATGTAGAGGTGGATGAGCTTTTAGCCATCCTGCAAAGACATGGAGATCTTTGTTATCTCTTGCCATACTACTTTGGCAAAGGCCTTTATGTTGCTCTGATGTACCAGTGTGGATGCCTGTGAACTGTTCCAGGGCATCACATATAGGAGCACAGCGAGGAAGTGCATGCATCCCCTTTGTTAAAGTACTGTCAGTGATGCCTCGACCATGAGTCATTCCTCCAGAGCATTTCAGGGATTTCATCAAGAACTGCTCAATTGTCTGAGCATAGAAGTTGCCGCCACAAAAAGAATCACAACGACATATGGTGATGTAACCTCTCTCCTTAAATAGTCGGTATTCTTCTTCTGGTATGGTTTTGTCTAACCTTTCCATAAGTTGCAAGTAAACTGAGAAGATTTTGCATAATTAAGATGACCTACTGCATGGAAGTGGGGAATCATTTCCCTCACACAATAGAGGTGCATTTTCCAGTTTCCTGTCCTTTCTGCTCTGTTTTTCCATTCTGCTTTGGCTTGGTGCCTGGTCCATTAGTTGCAAAATGATCCTATGCAGATGCTGGACACACTCCTCTTCAGATACTGCAGGGGCTTTCTTGTCCTGGTTAAGAAGTGCTTTGTGAAGATCTTGTATGTAATCCTTGTCTACACTATCCAAAGCACCAGTAGGGCAGCTGAAGTCAAGATGTGGGCAAGCAGCGAACAAGAAAAGGCATGACCAGACAGTATATATACGACACTCTATGGCATATACTGTCTCCCAAAGTTCTGCTAGTCCACTGTCTGTCATGATGTCCACCAAGCTGGACTATAATTTTGTCTGGAATTTTGTCTGAAGAAGCTATAATTTCTGCTGCCTTGATGTATAACGGGTATAACGGTTGGTCGAAGGTGATTGGGCAAATTACCAAGCCATGCTTTTCACACTGCTCTTGTGCAAAATATAGTGTTGTGTAAATAGTGCTGGGATTAGAGGGATCCAGATTGATGAAAGGCACCATCTTGGCTTTTGCTATTTACAAGCTGTTGATCTTCTAAATATGTATTTTATCATATTCCTTGTACCTGCAAACATAGGGCTAGCCACCAAGTTTATGTTTGTATCTTGTCTAGAGGCAAAGTTATGCAAAAACTGGAAAATGGTAGTCATTTCGGACACCATCTTGGATTTCCAAGGTTGCACAAGGGGGGTACCTGGGGACATTTAGTATGCCATTCTGTGCATGTTCCTGCATCTATCCTGAATATATCAGCTTGTTACCAGCTATGTCCAGGTTCTGGGGCTATATCAACTAATGCTCTTGGACTATAAGTGGCGGGCAGCCACCAACTATCAAATTCATGCAAGGTTTAAAGAGAATTAGGATGAAAGAGAGTAGTGGGACAGAGCACTTTGTAACCTGGTCTAAATTGCTCAGGAGGTATAAGGTAGAGCACTTGCTCAGTAAATGAGTAATATTATTTCTAATTTCAAAAAACCCACACAATAGTCCCATCATGTCTATACCACATTAAAAGTTTGTCTGCCAAACATTACTGAGATCGACGTTCCAATGATATTTTCCCGCCACTACCAACACTTGGACGGACGTTTTCATCCATACGTATCTAATTTTTCCTATCTTTCAATTTGAAGTTGATGCATATGGAATAATATAATCTCATGCAAAATATTATAGCATAAAGACATTTTCCTATTGAATTATTCAGATTTACATATTGACATCGTTTCGGAAGACTGCTCAAAATCACGCGATTTCACAACATAGAAAATTGAAAACTTTATCAATCCACCACATTCCTGTATATTAATTTATTTTAATCAATATACCGACAAAAAAGACATAAAATTATAATTCCATGTTTTTGAGTAAAAACCTAACGATAGACTTCACAGGTGCAACATTGGGATTCACAGAAAATGGATTAAGATGAAGAACCAATGAATTTCAGACCATTTCACTACAAAGAGTGCAGTGACACAGACAGCTTGCCCTCGTGTGAAAGTTGTTTGAATCTACCGGATTCTAAACCTTTCTGGAAAGCAAAATAATATTTATTTTATATTCAAATATTTATTGTTGCCATTAAATATTTTTCCTCTCATAGTAAGTAAAGTTAACATATTGAAAAAACTTAAAACATAAGAAACTTTGAGAATATTTTTTTCACATTTTGAGAATCTAATACAGCACTACACGAGAATACATATGCAATGTAATAAGCAAGAAAGCAACCTTACCCTACCATCCATGTACATTGTGCACAAGACACTTCACAAACTTGAATTAGGGGAGAGCGTCGTCTGCTATTTTTCGCTTTTGCCCACCAGCTACTGCGCATGTGCCAGAAATGCTTCATTGTTTACAAACATAAATCTCTCGTATTTTGATAAAATACGAGAGATTTATGTATATATATTTATATTATATATATATATATATATATATATATAATATATTATATATATTATATATATATATATATATATATATATATATTATGTAATTGACACATTGTTTCCGAGGTAGAGCGAAGTGGATATTAAAAGAGATTTGTAGCTTAATGCTCATAATATATATATATATATATAATATATATATATATATATATATATATATATATATATATATATATATATGTATATATATTATATATATATATATATATATATATATATATATATATATATATATATATATATATAAAGGAAGGGGTATCTAATCAGACGCCAGTCATATAAACGCGTTTTCTTAAGAAACGTTTCATGTTGTCACCAACACATCATCAGTCTGCAATTGAAATTCTATATTAAAATATACTTAAAAACTACAATAAAAATTAAATTTAAAAATTACAATAAAAATTAAAACATACTCAGAACGTTAAAATAGAGAATGAGAAGAAAACTACCTATTCATAAAGAAGGAAAGAGCTGTGTGACTAAAAACGGTAAGGTCTGCACACAACGTAAACCTCACCCTAGAGAGAGAGGAGATGACGAGGTGTTGGAGTTTAAACTAGGTGACAGGTGCTTAATAAACAATGACTCAAGGGTAGTTAGGTGGGTAGTTTGCTTTGTGGTGCCAATAATAGAGAAATATTTCTTATCGATGGTGATTTTACAAATCTTTGCGTGTGTTCTTATATTAGAGAACTCCGGATTAGAGATTCTGGACCCAGTTCTGTAACTTAATGCTAAATGACTATAATACCGGACTTGTAACAGTCTACGTGAAGATCCAACATAAATACCAAGACATCTTGGGCATTCAAATTTATATATAATATTGGACTTCATGAAATCCTGTAGTTTGTCCTTGTAATTAAAAAACCCTCCAAATTTTTGTTGATTCATAGGAATAAGATTGAGTTTTAAAAAGACAAATTCCTTTTCAATAATATTTTTTACTTTAAGACGTAAACTATCTGAATGAATAAAAGGGATGGGTACGTACATGGTTAACTTAGGTACATTAAAATTAAGGGTGGGTGCTGACAGATACTTCGCTAGCAATTTACTAATGATGTTAAAAACCAGCTTTTTGGGAAACGAGTTCTTTATAAAATATTCTAAAAGAAACTCGACTTCAAGGTGGAAGGAGAGCCAATTAAATGTGTACCGAAGGGCCCTAAAAACCAAAGTGGAGATAGCATTAATCTTAAAATTACGGAAACGCGAGCTAAAAAAGTTGTTACCGAGCCCAGTGAAGGTACTCTTTCTAAACACACTTGTGTTGAAATGGTGGTTACGTCTAGTCATTTTTATACCCAAGAAGGCCAGGGTGTCATCCTTCTCATTTTCCAAAGTAAATTTAATTTTAGGATGGGCCTCATTAACATAATCTAAAAAAAGCTGGCATTGCCACGGAAATTTAAATAAGGCAAAAGTATCGCCAACATGCCTTCTATAAAAAAAAAAACTGGCTTAAAATTCCCAGGACAATCATTAAGAAAATTCTCATCCAAATGTCCCATAAAAAAATTGGTAAACAACGGTCCCAAAGGAGAACCCATGGCAACCCTTTCTGCCTGCAGAAAGAGCTGCCCATTAAAAAACTAAAAGGTGGCATCTTGCACAGCAAGTTCCAAAAACGTTTTAAAAAGTTGCCTATTAAAACCACAGAAAGTCTCATCAATCATTACTAAACACTTTATCCAAAATTATCTCAATTGTCTCAGAAACAGGGACGTTAGTAAATAACGATTCGACGTCCAAACTGGCCATATACAAGTCACCATCCTGTAAAATAATTTCTTGTTGAGATACATAACCATTCTTTAACGAGTATTGAAAGGAGGCATATTCATTGAGTATTTTTACTAAGAATTTGGAAATACTTCATGATGGGCTATTATATGAGGACATTATCGGTCTCAAGGATACACCGTCTTTGTGTATTTTTGGAAGTCCATAAAGAATGCCAAAGGAAGGCCCGGTAATAAATAATTCTTGGTAGACATCATCAGAAATTACTTTTTCCTGTTTAAGCTTTCTGAGAAAGCGATTTATCTTGTCTTCTTTCTTAAAAATTTCAACAAAGTTGGGTTCACCAATATTTTTTCAAGATAATCAGTGATGATAGTTTCTGCTGAAGAATTGACATATTTAAATTACCATAATTGATATTATTAAACCGTTTGAAGTGCTTTTCCATAGGCTTAAGAATATCAATTATGGTAATTTAAATATGTCAATTCTTTAGCAGAAACTATCATCACTGTTACATGAAAATTACAGAAAACTTAGGGTGAATTGGGCCCCTTACTTCAGAAAGGAGGACTCTGAAATTCTTAGAAGGTTGGGTAAAAATTATAACTTTGTGATATGCAAACCAGATAAATAGAAAGGAATAGTGATTCTGGACAAGGTTGATTATCTTGAAAAATTGAAAGTTTTTTTGTCTGATAGCTCTAAATTTAAACTAATTGGTGAACCCAACTTTGTTGAAATTTTTAAGAAAGTAGACAAGATCAATCGCTTTCTCAGAGAGCTTAAACAGGAAAAAGTAATTTCTGATGATGTCTACCAAAAATTATTTGTTACCGGGTCTTCCTTTGGCATTCTTTATGGACTTCCAAAAATACAAAAAATACACAAAGACGGTGTATCCTTGAGACCGATAATGTCCTCATATAATAGCCCGTCATGTAATATTTCCAAATTCTTAGTAAAAATACTCAATGAATATGCCTCCTCTCAATACTCGTTAAAGAATGGTTATGTATTTCAACAAGAAATTATTTTATAGGGTAAGATGGTGACTTGTATATGGCCAGTTTGGACGTCGAATCGTTATTCACTAACGTCCCTGTTTCTGAGACAATTGAGATAATTTTGGATAAAGTGTTTAGTAATGATTGATGAGACTTTCTGTGGTTTTAATAGGCAACTTTTTAAAACGTTTTTGGAACTTGCTGTGCAAGATGCCACCTTTGTTTTTAATGGGCAGCTCTTTCTGCAGGCAGAAGGGGTTGCCATGGGTTCTCCTTTGGGACCGTTGTTTGCCAATTTTTTTTATGGGACATTTGGATGAGAATTTTCTTAATGATTGTCCTGGGAATTTTAAGCCAGTTTTTTTTTATAGAAGGAATGTTGACGATACTTTTGCCTTATTTAAATTTCCGTGGCAATGCCAGCTTTTTTTTAGATTATGTTAATGAGGCCCATCCTAACATTAAATTTACTTTGGAAAATGAGAAGGATGACACCCTGGCCTTCTTGGATATAAAAATAACTAGACGTGACCACCATTTCAACACAAGTGTAAAATTTTTAGAAAGAGTACCTTCACTGGGCTCGGTAACAACTTTTTTTGCTCGTGTTTCCGTAATTTTAAGATTAATGCTATCTCCACTTTGGTTTTTAGGGCCCTTCGGTACACATCTGATTGGCTCTCCTTCCACCTTGAAGTCGAGTTTCTTTTAGAATATTTTATAAAGAACTCGTTTCCCAAAAAGCTGGTTTTTAACATCATTAGTAAATTGCTAGCGAAGTATCTGTCAGCACCCACCCTTAATTTTAATGTACCTAAGTTAACCATGTACGCACCCATCCCTTTTATTCATTCAGATAGTTTACGTCTTAAAGTAAAAAATATTATTGAAAAGGAATTTGGTTTTTCAAAACTCAATCTTATTCCCATGAATCAACAAAAATTTGGAGGGTTTTTTAATTACAAGGACAAATTACAGGATTTCATGAAGTCCAATATTATATATAAATTTGTATACCCAAGATGTCTTGGTATCTATGTTGGATCTTCACGTAGACTGTTACAAGTCCGGTATTATAGCCATTTAGGATTAATTACAGAACTGGGTCCAGAATCTCTAATCCGGAGTTCTCTAATATAAGAACACACGCAAAGATTTGTAAAATCACCATCAATAAGAAATATTTCTCTATTATGGCACCACAAAGCAAACTACCCAACTAACTACCCTTGAGTCATTGTTTATTAAGCACCTGTCACTTAGTTTAAACTCCAACACCTCGTCATCTCCTCTCTCTCTGGCGTGAGGTTTACGTTGTGTGCAGACCTTACCGTTTTTTGTCACTCAGCTCTTTCCTTCTTTATGAATAAATGGGTAGTTTTCTTCTCATTCTCTATTTTAACGTTCTGAGTATGTTTTAATTTTTATTGTAATTTTTAAGTATATTCTAATATAGAATTTCAATTGCAGACTGATGATGTGTTGGTGACAGCATGAAATGTTTCTTAATAAATTGCGTTTATATGACTGGCGTCTGATTGGACACCCCTTCCTTTATGCTTATGTTTTCTTGATGTGATGTATATATACATATGTATATATATTATAATTTGCATTCGTTTATTATATACACTGTAGCCCTTAGAATACTTTACTACTCTGTAATATCTTTAGCTAACATTCAGCGTCCTTGGTTAAAAAAAAATTACCTAAACTTTTCAATACATATATTTTGCTGAAAATAAAAGATTAAAGTTACCCTGCTTTACAAGTGCCTTAGATTTCTTTCCTTTCAGGATTTGCAGAGAATGCTTTGGAAGTTGCAGGGGATATTGCTGGAGCATTGGGAGTTAGAGGCTCACCTGTTTGTGTCATAGCTGAGGACGCAATCCAGTCTACTGCTATCAGAAAAGTTATTGTCAACATTATTATCACCATAATAGGACCAGATAAATGCAAACGCACTATATATGAATATATATATATATATATATATATATATATATATATATATATATATATATATATATATACATATATATAGTATATATATATAATATATATATATATATATATATATATATATATATATATATATATATATATATATATATATATATTATATATAGTATGATATATATATATATATATATATATATATATATATATATATATATATGTATATATATATATATATATATATATATATATATATATATATATATATATATATATATATAACCGAATCACGAAAGTTTGGAACGTAATAAATCCATAAATAAAGGTATAAACCACGAGGGAAAGATGAACAACGTTGAGTCGAAAGATCTTGCAGAAACTCCGTTTTACACCTTTCCTTCGTGGCTCATACCTTTATATATATATATCTATATATATATATATATATATATATATATATATATATATATATATATATATATATATATATATATATATATATATATGTGTGTGTGTGTGTGTGTGTGTGTGTGTGTGTGTGTTTATGTGTATATACTATAAACTAAACTAATAATAATGATAATAATAAAAGGAGCCCATAAATGCGCCAAAATATAGAAAGTAAGTACTATATTTCAGAGACTGCTATCTCTCTTCAGGCAGGTAATGAATGAGAAAAGTTACAGAAAATTGGTATTTATACCAAGAGAGCCACAGGTAAGCCATTTAACTTTCTCACTCCAGATGATAATTTCTCTGTAATCTTCTTAAGCATTGCTTGGAGGAAGATTTTATATGTGATACCTGAATCCAACAATAGCCAATCCCCAAAGACACAGAAGTATATGAAATCCTATTCCTGGACTGTGTCCAATCTTACATCAGTTTTGCAGGAAAATCACTTCCCTAAAGATTAATACAACATAAGTGGTCAGTTAGGTATGGACAACAGAGCTCAGCTATTTTTAACCACATAAATACCCATAACCATAGGGTGAAGTGGAATTTGTCATGTATCATTTATTGCAGCAAATGTCTGTACAAAAGCCAGATGATAGAATCAGCCTTGATTAAACAAAGACAGGTAATGAACATGTCAAAGGGCACCTGGGACTGATATATAATAGAGAAAATCTTCCTTCAACCAACACTTAAGATTAAAGTAAAATTATCGCATTTTCTGTAACTCTCCTCATTCATTATCTATCTGAAGAGAGAGACAGCACTTTCTGAAATATAATGTTTACTTTGGCATTTTTATGGGCTCCGTTTATTAGATGGAATTCTGTTGTAACAGAAAATTTTTACCATTCTCATATATATGTATATATATATATACATACGTATATATATATATAAATATATATATATATATATATATATATATATATGTATATATATATAATATATATATATATATATATATATATATGTATGTATATATATATATATATATATATATATATATAATATATATATATATATATATATATATATGTATATATATATATATATATATATATATATATATATATATATATATATATATATATATATATATATATATATATATATATATATATATATATATATATATTATATGACTGGTTTAAATGTTTTGCTATAACAGAATTCCATCTAATAAAAGGAGCCCGTAAAAAACACCAAAATATACAAAGTAATATATAACATATATATATGTATATATATATATATATATATATATATATATATATATATATATATATATATATATATATATATATATGTTATACCCTACCCTATTACAGTTTAAGCTCAGAAACTGTGGTGTTTGATCCATAGAATTCCTATCAATATCTACTTTGGCACCAACAACAGTGGAAGCTAAATTGAGTCTTCTAGAAATTATGTACTTCCAACAAAAATTGCCGGAAGCAGAATTTGAATCACCCTGCGACGGGTTCTTAGAAACAACTACAGAAGCTTTCGACACGCAATTGAAAAATGTGCTATCAACAGTCAAATATTTCGACATGTGCTCAAGAATCTGGGAAAAAAATTAGCGCCTCGTCAACGTAGGCTCTATCTTACTGTCGAAAGTATTCACTACTGCATCAGTGAGGTAATCCAAGGAGAAAGTATTACCAACTACCCATCAAATAGCTGAGAGCTGAAATCAATAATTGAATTCTTGCCCTTCCTTATCTTAAAGAATGACCTCAAATCAAAGATAGATCTCCATATTCTATGGCCCCATATGCTGTTCTAAGAAAAACTTTGAGGTCCTCCCATGCTTTTACACTTTCGAAATTGAAAACTATTGTAGTAGCGACCTGTATCACCGCCGTTTATGGCTAAAAACCCCTCGCTTCATTGAACACTTCTGCTCCATTTGTGATATTTTTTAGAATTCAAATAATTTTGTACCCAATCTTTAAAAATTTCTACTGCCTGGTGCAGCGAAGCATCTCTTCCCGGCGAAGCCAAAGGTGATCTAAGTGAGAAAATTATTGGAAACGAAGAGAAAGCCTTGACCATCTCTTCGAGAACCTCTTCATATATTTTATGTAAAATTAAAAGAGAACCGCATAACTAATGTAAGTATTAGAACATATAAAACATGCAAAATATTTTAGTAGTCCATTTTTTTCAGTATTTCAATGCATATATGGTCTTTTTTACATTCTTGTAAAAGACTGTCTTTGTACTGAAAAGACCTCACGTTCCAAGTTCCTGGCTATCGGGTGTTTATGAACTTCACAGCAGTAAGAGAATCGTCTTTCACCCCCTCTTGGATTACCTTATAATCAGCACAACGCATTTTACTTCGGCAAAACAACCATTGCAAAATAAATGAAGATGAAAAGAACCACAGATTCACAAACTTTTCGAAACTATTTCCAATCAATCAGCTTCAAGGAATGGTCGTGACGTAATCAGTAAGCGGGCTTAACTGTGAAGCCAGCTGCACTCTACTATAGTAATTGTATTAAAGCACAAAACAATTGTGTAAGTGATCAAGTTTATATGTATATATATATATATATATATATATGATATATATATACATATATATATATATATTATATATCTATATATATATATATATATATATATATATATATATATATATATATATATATATATATATATATTATATATATATATATATATATATATAAAGTGGACAGAAGTAGAACAGCTGTCTGCTGATCCCAAGAGATGTTTGTGTATCACTTCCAGCATACCAACCCTCCCGAAGAGTTTCTCTTCGCGAAAGAGCTTCTCCGATGTTTTTTTTTAAATACCGCTTTACAAGGAAATTCACGAGCATGCCCTTCATCGTGCAAGGAAGGTGGTAGTTTAAAAATGCGGCCCTCACCCTCCTGATATCCCCATTGACTGATTGTGGAGCGAAAATTGCTGAATGCGCGAATCTAAAAGAAAGCAGGGGCTAAGGTCCGTCAATAGGCAGATGAATACT
Organism: Macrobrachium nipponense; assembly: GCF_015104395.2. NCBI lineage: Eukaryota > Metazoa > Arthropoda > Malacostraca > Decapoda > Palaemonidae > Macrobrachium > Macrobrachium nipponense. The sequence continues at coordinate 27,969,748 of NC_061099.1, read as the reverse complement.
TATGGAGGTAGAAAACACTGCGACACAGCCCTAGATGCCGATTCCTCATCAAATAAAGTCCCTTACAAAAAAATATAAACACGTCACGATCGTATAATTACGCAACGCACAAAAATCACACAATAAGGGGAGAAAATCAAGGGAGAAGAAAAAAAAAGAATCATAAAACAACATTAACTAAAAATAATAATGAAGACACTTCCAGAAGAACCCCTTCTCCAACCCCCGTATCCAGCAACAGTGTGAGACTTATGTACACTTAAGCACACCGTGTTTCACTATAAACACATAGCCCGTGGCATCACTGCGTTAATCACTTTAGCACTTGGAAGAACAAGAAGCATCCCGCCAGTTACACCTGACAAAATGGGTAAATGACCACGAATGCCAACTGTCTCACATTAATTCCCATAGAAATATATTCCATTTGTATTCCTATTTTCAATCTCTTACACACCACAGGCTTCTCGTTAGAGCGGGAACGAACTCTAAACAAACTGAACCCCATTAATTTAAACCACCTCACATCAGAATCCACGAAGTATATTTAACTAATACATTATATTTAACTAATACCAAACTTGAATTTAGCAAACATAACAAACTAAAAATTACCGTATGATGAAAGGTTTTTAGAAATACCTAGAATTTTAAAGCTTTTCAACATAAATGATGTTTTTAGTAATTTTAACGTTAAGAAGCTTAGTAGAGAAAAATTTTCCTAAAGATTTTTATACCTGTATATATGAAATACCTTGTAAAAAGTTTGATATAATATTACGGACAACTGGAAAATCACATTCACAACTGATCAAGCAATACCAATATTTAGTGAGAACTGGTCAAATATCGAATGCATTATTCGTACATATGAGAGATTTAGATCATCCTGTTAATTGGAGTGAAGCAAGATCCTTACCCGTGTAGCGGAAGAGTTAAAAGAAATATCATTTAATCTTGTTTCACCATGTCAAATAATGGAAGTGATCTAAACTTCAGTCTTGGTTTGTTTAAGCTCGATGCCTTCATAAATAAATAAAGTATATGATAAATATAAGCAACAAAGTATATATTCAGTTTTATATCTTTCTGGATTTTGCATGGCTAAGCTTCAGTATCGTTTATGGTTAAATCTATGGTTTTATTTTGTGGCCCACGAAATCCCGGATTATCCTGGATTACTCTTTGATTTTTACATTCCAACAATTGACCATCTGGTATTCTTGATGTTTCCGTTTACCTTGTAACCTTCTCTCCATCTGTATTTCCTTTCTACCTCGACGATACCTGAATAAAACGGAGAAAGCACTTGGGACTAACCTTCTGCCTGTCATTGTGCTGTGGTAATATATATATATATATATATATATATATATATATATATATATATAGATATATATATATATATATATATATATATGTAGTATATATATATATATATATTATATATATATATATATTATATATATAAATACATTATAGATAGATAGATATGTATGTTTTTGTGCGTGTGTGTGTGAGTGTGCGTATGTATTCATGCATACATTAATGTATATTTTACCAGTTAAACATGCATGTTGCTGATTGTATCAACTATGTCTTCTATGTACCATGAATCTACTGCGTGGTACATTTTGTCACTTGCCCATTCCACCATGAATGACGATGTTAATAATTTTGTTTGAACTTTTAGTTTTCAGAGAGACTTCTGCTGGCTTCAGACCTACTAATTTTCACCGTAGAGACAGGAAAAGAGGTGCCTTTACTGATTTCAAGTTTGCTTCTGGTAAGATTTTTTTTATAATGTTTCATCACTTTTCTTTGATTTTAATGTACAGAAAGATGCTATATATTCAAAAATACCTTGAAACACTTACAACGATCTAATTTGGTCATCTGGCATACTTTCAAGTGGAGCCATGCGAACCAGTTTCATATATAAAATTTTCAGATACGCCAGCTGTCAAAACAACCTTTCC
>NC_061099.1:27892840-27950340 GCF_015104395.2 Macrobrachium nipponense | reverse complement strand
ATATCTATATGCATTAAACTTTCATCACATCACTGTGATTCATATAAAATCATTGAGCTACAAATGTCCTTTAATATCACATTTGCTCTAACTCGGAATTAATATATTTTCAAATAATTATGTTAACCGAAGGGGAATCTTTTAGTTGATAATAATTTCGGTCTCTCGTGGATTCGAACCAGCTCACAGAGGAGAAATCGGACTTCAGTGATGTTACCTTGTCGGTAACTTCACTGAAGTTGCTATATCATAATTTTCTGATCTAGCTACAAAATATGACTAAAAATTAATATGAATCTAAATATTTACAATTTTCAAAGGTGTATCGCAACCTTTTGCAACTTAGCAATATTATCACTGGCTCAGGTTTTACGTTTGATTTATATGTATATATCTTATTACAATGTCCTATAATTAATTATCACACTCTAACGTGCACAAGTTCTTATATAGCCTCAGGATGTAACAATGTTTTGGATTTCTAATTTGGCAATATCACAACATACAAGGGAAGATAGTGGAGGACATAGAATATCATGGGAGGGGAAATCCTTAATGGCATTTGAACTTTCTGTGTGTGGCTCTATAATATATATATACTATAAAATCACAAAAGTAAGCACGTGATTTTGTTTAACAGCAAAAGCCACAGGGAAAATTTTTTAAAAATGAAAAGACAGAGTGCCAAGTACTTTCGTGTATTTACCACATCTTCGGGGCACAAAGATGTGCCCCGAAGATGTGGTAAAATACACGAAAGTACTTGGCACTCTGTCTTTTCATTTTTTAAAAATTTTCCCCTGTGGCTTTTGCTGATATATATATATTATTATATATATAATATATAAATTAATATTTATTATTTATTATATATATATTATACTATATAATATACATATATATGTATTATATTATAATTGTAATAAGGATATATATAAGATAATATAATATAATTATTTAATCTATATATGTACATCCATATATATATATATAATCTATATATATATCATATTATATATATATAACTGTATATATATTATATATTATATATAAAAATAATAATATAATATTATATGTATATATATATATATATATATATATATATATAATCATATTATACTAATTTTAATTATCTATATTATATTGATATATATAACTATAATAATATATCTATACCTATAATATTATATATTATTATAAGATATATATAATATATCGAATATATATAAATATAATTTTATATATGTATATATATATATATATTATATACTATACTATATATATATATTGCGAATTAGAAACCCAAACCATTGTTACATCCTGAGGCTATATATGAACTTGTGTGATAATTAATTATAGGACATTGTAATAAGATATATACATATAAATCAAACGTAAAACCTGAGCCAGTGATAATATTGCTATGTTGCATAAGATTGCGATACACCTTTGAAAATTGTAAATATTTAGATTCATATTAATTTTTAGTCATATTTTGTAGCTAGATCAGACAATTATGATATAGCAACAATTTTTTTTATAAATTCATCCTTAATAATATGCTAAACTATTAAGTTCACTTACAATATGATGACGTAATTTTTCTCTATTGAATTCTCAGTGAAAGGAATAATTTCTAGACAAACAACAGTTTCAAACACAGAATCTCTAAAGGAAGCTCACTTCATAAGATCATTCGGAATAGAATCTAGTTTTCCGTCTGAGAGGTAAGTAAGAGCAACCTGTTTACAGGGTTCCTATTCAAAATTTCATTTCAATTTTTTCGGCTAATTTAGACAATATTCAGAATAAATGCTGGATTACATTTTGATGCAATTCGTAAGAATAAATGTGTTGGACTTTGGGTCTTCAGATGCTAGAATATACTTTTAAGTCTCTAACCAAACCTAATATATCAAGTGTAAGATTTTATCTCATCATAGCTTTATCAATCTATGTTTTACAGCTCTTTACACTCGTTTCCTTATTCATCAATGGAGAGGGTTCTGCTATTTATAATTTCAAGGTCACCTGCCCATGTACCTTATCTCCTTCATGATGACACATTTCAAGGTAAAAAAAAATATACAATGTTGGTAAATACTGTTTTGTTTTTCACTATAGATGCTAATGCCAGCTATCATAAAGCTCAAAATATAATGCAATATACCATAAAAAAATAGACAAAAATTATCTGATGACGTAGATGCAACTGATGTTAACACATGGAACGATTTTAACAGGAATAGGTAACATCGTGAAGACCTACGCATCGAAATCTTTAAGCATGACGATGATTGAGTTCAAGCCAGAACTAACTGATTTTTACGAGATATTGACGAACCCTCCAACCTCAGTTTCTTCATCCCGACTTCATATTTTGGTGTTCTGTTCTCTGGACAATGTGGCTCTCGTGTTCAGGATGGTAAGGAGTTATCATAAATATGCCTCGAATCTTTATATTTTTATTATATATATATATATATATATATATATATATATATATATGTGTGTGTGTGTGTGTGTGTATGTGTATGTATGTATGTATGTATGTATGTATGTATGTATGTATGTATGTATGTATGTATGTATGTATGTATGAAACAATCTTGCTGGTGTGATCTGATGATAATGATGAAAGCAATGATAACTTTTTTGGGGTCTTTCTTTTCAAAAGGAAGTATTATCATCACATTAAAAATAATTGTCCTTATTCTGACCTATACATAAGGTTGTTAACAGCTTCATAATATTTATACCCTAAGTGTAAGTTTAAGCATTATAGTGTGTGAAGTTACTGTTACTTGTTAACATGTGATTTTAGTTATTAGACACCATGAGAATGATACACACTCAGTTCAATTTCACCGTACCTTCTGTGAAGAGAGTCTTGAAACTAATCATATTTTCCCTTCCAGATAGCTCAAAGAAATTTAGAAAACACATCTCTGTGGTGGATCGTTATCGCAGTCTATGAAGCAGTGCCCATTCTTGAGGGAATTCTACGAGAGGGTTCACAGGTAATCACAGTGATATCAGTTCGGAGCTTTGACTGTTTGTGTATATTTATAATATAAGAAGCCTAATGTAAATATGAATATGGTATGAAAAACTAGCAACGCGGTACAGTAAATCTCTATCTCTCTCTCTATCCCACTGTTATCCCTACATTAAGGGGTCGGATGCGTGATGCGACTTCTCCACTGCCTTCTATCAAAGGCATCATCCTCCACCAAAACTCTTCTTTCCATATCTTCCTTCACTTTATCTCGCCATCTAATTCTCTGTCTCCCTCTCGATCTCCTTCCTCTGACAGTTTCCTCCTAAGACCCTCTTCACTCCCTCCTCGTCATCCATCCTCAATACATGCCCTTACACCATCTCAATTGTGACTCTCTTATTACCTCTGTAATTTTTACTAAGCTTGCCCTTCATTGCTGATCTCTTCACTCAACACATCCATGAACAGCACAAACAAAAATGGGCTTAATACTAACCCCTGGTGTAATCCAACACTGATTTCAGTGTTCTGTTTCCACAACTGCTGTTATTACTTGTGTGCCCATTCTTTGATCTATCATCTCGACCAGCCAAACCAACTTTTCTGGGACTTTCCTCTTCCTCCAAAACCAAAACATCACTTTCTCTTGGGATTCTATCGTATGCTTTCTCTAGAATGCACAATAGAACCTCCTGGTTTCCCTCTAGCCTCTTTTCCTGTAGCCTTCTTACTATGAAGATGGCATCGACCGCCCATCTTCCTCTCATGAATCCATATTGTTGTTTCCCGATCTTTACAATCTCTCTTAATCTCTCATCCTACCCTCTCTAAAACGTTAATCCATGTTCTGTTAATTTAATTCCCCTGCATTTACCACAATTCATGACATCTCTCTTCTGCTTGTGTGTGTGTATATTATAATATATATATATATATATATATATATATATATATATATATATATATATATATATATATATATATATACCATTAGACTCTCCTTCCAGTCCCTTTACTTCCTTCCTCTTCCCATGTAGCTTTTAAAAGATTCAGCACCCCTGTCTCTCTCTCTGCACCTAGTACTTTGATCTTTACAATTTAGAGCTCCAATGGTCCTGGTGCTTTACCATTCTTAGTTTCTCTTAATGCTCTCCTCACTTCTGTATCCTGTATCTCCAGGTCCCACCACCCTCTGTGCTTCCCCATCTCCTCTATCTCATTTTCGGTATTTTAAAGTTGTTAAAAATATTCTGTATATATAAGCTGAAATTCCTTCCAAAAGAAACTGTTGAGCTAAAAGAAATTTCAGTTTTTTCTTTTCCCCTGTGGAATATAACCCCTATATAATAATAATTATACGTACATAACATTTTACATAAAATATTTATATACATATATATATACTATATATATATATATATATATATAATTATATATATATATATATATATATAATGTAAATATAGACATACCACGAAGACATATATAAGCATTACATAGGCTCTGCTTTTAGGTCATCCTAGTACACATGGATAAGAAAGAAGAAACATATACATTCTACACTTCTAAAGCAGACTTTGAAGGCAATGTCAGGTAAGTTATGTACCCTGAAGTTTTTCGTGGGTAAACTACATTCACCTGCCTAGTATATAATTACTATATTCATAAAGTAGCGTAAAGCATTCCAGCATAAATTATTAAAGAAAGAGGATTGTAGACTGCATGCTTAACGGTAACCCAAAATAAGTGAAAGGCAAAGGCGTTTTTTCATTTGCTAGCATGCGCCTATTTCATTTCTATTATGTTAGTATGAGGTACCAGATTTCACGGCACATGCTGTTGTGGCAGAGTCAAAGCTAAGCAAGTTAGTACCAAGATTTCCCCTGCATTTACCTTAATCGTACCGGCTAACAATATTCCCCACAGTCACACTTTCCTCTTTACGTTACTATTAAGTAGAGATGGTTGGTTCAGGGAGGAAAACAAACAAAACTCTCAAAATCACCAAGAAATTCTGGTTGAGATGCTGTGCTGTCCACTGGATATAGTCATTGAGACACAAAACCGCTGAATATCAGTGCACCAAAAAACCAAATAAGCACCAAAACTATACAACTCATAATACATAAATCACAACACAAACAAACACCTGTGATACCAAGACTTCACACAGCTCAATAAACACCACAACTCTAACACAAACAAACACCAATCATCATCGACAGTTCACAACTCACATACACCTCAATTCATAAATCAAATGCAACAGAAATTCACAAGCTCAACAGACACAAGCACAATAAACTCAATTACACAATATCAAAACAATCCAGAAAACACAACAGGAACTCACGACCTCTGACCAAACTGACCGTCCAAAATAATGCCTCACTTGACTGACTGCCAGATATACTACTCCTGGCCCTGGCAATTGAGCCCGTATACATTTCAAGGTCGCCTAATTTTGACTCCAGATATGGAAAATATATTGGTTAAGGTTAAAATAAGTGACAGGTGATCTTTCCAAAACTTGGGCAAATGGCCACTAGGAGCGATAATCCAAGATGGCGACCGGAAATGGGAATTTATATAATAACTTTAACTCAGGCCAGCAACATGAGGAGGAAATGAAATTTTATGTGTATTTTGACTTATTTTGACATACAAATGATTTTCAAACCTGTTTTTTATATTATAAGGTAAATTACTTGGTAATTAAAACAAACCTCATAAGAAACATTTTTTTTTGCATCTGTATTGAACAATTCCATAACTATAGAAGGAATTCCACCTGACAACTTTCCATAAGTGAAATGATAATGTGCATTATAATATATCCCCATTGAGCCATCAATACATCAAAATCATGAATCCTGTAAAATGGAAACATTCCTTCAATTGAGACATAAGAGATTTATGAAAGTGAGTATTTCATATGTTCAAGCACTTAGTTTGAGAGACATTTTTGTGACAGTAATTCAAACACTTTACACCAGCATGTTTGCTGAACAGTGTGTTCAAGTGCATGACCCATTGCATTTACTCAGTGTAAGTATATTGTCTGGGGGTGGTTTCAGACACTTTTTGGGAAGAAGAATTCCATCTTGATTCCTCCAACAATAACTGCATGGTTCGAGAGCACAAGGTCCCTCATCAAGCAAGGTGAGTGCGCTTCGTATCTCATAAAATGCCCTTTTCAATTGCTGGTGGCAACTCCTTTTGATGCGGCTATGCTCTCAGCTGGTCAAATGAAGTGGATGTTCGTCCCAGCCCAGATATTGCTAAGATAAAGTTCTGTCTCAGAAAGAATGGGTGATTCTCCAAATCAAGAGAGGTCTGGTAGTGGCTGACAGGTTTCATCTAGTTTTTGGTGAAGTGTGTGAAGTGGAACCATTCTTCGCTTTTTGCCAGCTCCAAACCGAACCCAGAGCTCCATCTTTAAACAAACTGATGTACGGCAACAGTAGAACAACAGCATCAGTATCACTGGACACTATTATGGCTCTTTTACATCCCTGTTTAACTGCCCATTGTACATGAGGAATGATACGGCAATCAAGATCCTCCTGCCAATTGTTCAAGATTAGTAGATCACTAGCAGGTGAGTCATAAACTTTTATTTGTACTGATACCAACTCCTCATTGACTATCATTCCACCAAGAACAACATCTCTCAGATCACGTTCACGTTCTCCTACAAGCCAGGCAAGCAGATTTTGTTTGTTGAGACTTGAATTCCAAAACTTTTCTAGTTGATGCAGAATGGGCACTCATTCATTCAAAGCAGATACGTCAACAAAACCTTCCCTCCTAGACCTATGAGTACGATTCCATCCTTAGTTCAACTGTCAATATAGCTGTCAAATATAATGTTTTCTTGGCTTTTATAAGTCCTTCATTGATTACACCACCAAAGTATAGAAAGACATGAAATCAATGAAAACGTATGTTTGTTGAGAATTGTTTGGAGAATATTAATAGTCATCCAAAGTTAGATTGATGTAATATGACTATACACCTCATCTTGAGACATGCTACGCAGAGGTGCAATATTCACATCTCTCTGTGCTGATAAAATTTCCCTCACAGAGTTAGCAGCTTTCCTTATTTTGATCTCGGCTTTATCAGGAAGGTATTGTATATCAAGTGAAGGCAAGTTTACCTTTGATATTGTCTCATTTCGGAAATTGATGTAAGGTGCCATTCCATTTTGCAATGCTTTTAGGAGTCTTACCTTAACTGAGTTACTTGCAGTTTGCTTTGTTACAATATTGCGAAGTGGTACTTTTGATGCTAAAATGATAAATGGGATTCGTTGTTCATTGACAAAGTCCAATAGCTTCTTCACATTCCTATCAAATGTCAATCCATTCCGGCATGAAAGATCACGTGGTATTGATGTTTCCAGATGATTCATCAAGCGTGCACTCGTGAGGTACTGTAGAAGACTTGTTATTGAACTGATTGCATGAGATAAAAAGCAAAAGTCAGCCACAGAAGTAATATTTCCAGTCATTTCTACAACTATATGACCCTCTGAGAACCAGTTCATGGTTTGTTCCAACTTCATATCCCCCTGCCACAGCAGAAAATACTGTTCCTGGTCTTTACAACGAAATGTCCCTTGCAGAATTTGTTGTACAATGTGGGATGTGTGATTTCCAATACCTTGATTATCTGCAGATACCAGGATGCATACCTTATGTAGTTATTGCATCAAACTCACGAAGAATGCCAAGAGAGTGGGTCGATGTGTTCTAATGTTTTTACAAAAAGATCTTGTTTAACTAAAGTACTAGATTTGAAAGTTTCGTCGAGAGAACATCTGCAGCATTGTGTCTCTAGTTCATATCTTCTAATGTAGCATCTAAGACAAACCTTGTGGCAGTAAATATCAGCAGCAAAAAATGTCATTTATGCAATTTAACTCAGCAACCCTACAATACACTTCATCTTTGAAATGTCTAGTAGCAATAAAAAATGCTTCAGCAGCATTTTGCTCACTAATTCGAAACTTATCTCTCAAAATTACTTGTTTAACTTCAATACTTTCATTAACACTTGAAACACTTGTTGTTGTTGTTGTGATAACATTAAAATATAGTTCCCTCCTCTGCTCTTTTCAGTCTTTTATTAACAATGACATTTCTTATATCTGCAACATGCTTCATGCTCCTACATTCAGCCTTGATGGATTTTTTTTGTCATGCTTCTGGCAGATAATGCATTTGAAAGTAGCAAATTCATTTGAGGTATTTTCTATCAACAGTATCCCTTGTTGATGTTCTTGTTGAGAAGGCTTCTGGCTTGTACTTTCATCCATCATTAACTCAGTTACTCAGTATATTTGAAACATAAAAATAAATATGTTGATTGCAATGAAAGCTATCAATCTCTACTACAAAACACGTAAATTGCCCACTATTGCAGTCCTCTTAAGATATTGATAAATCAAATATACTGGAGACTTATTGTAAAGTTTTCCAGGATAAAGCCACAAAATACAATATCATAAAGCACAGATAAACTTTTGTGTTTGAATGATTAAATCCATGTACTACAAGACCGAAGATTAAAATTGATAACTCCAACCTCTGAACACGTTAATATCCATTTCATATCCGAAGTGTGTTTGAGACCAGTGTTGCCAAACTATTTACATTCTCTGCTGAGAAAATTACTTAAGAAATTTATTCCTTGTGCAGAAATGAATAAATACAGGCATATCAAATAGTGTTCTGCTGTGAACGGTAGTAGGTACCCAATTTAGTATTCAGTATTTCCCATTTCCGGCCGTCATCTTGGATTATCGCCCCTAGCGGCCATTTGCCCCAGTTTTGCAAATAGCACCTGTCCTTTTCTTTAACCTGAACCAGTATATTTTCAATATCTGAAGTCGAAATTAGGCGACATTGGAATGTATATGGGCTTAAATGCCGGGGCCTGGAATTTTACAGACTGCTAACTTCTGACTCCCTCAAGGCTCCACGACTGAGTCCGCAGACGAACCCAACCGCTCGACAGCAAGCAATTCACTCATTAACTACCCGTACACCATTCACGAATTATCTCTCTCACTCACTCTCTCTCTCTCAAAATGGAAAACTACAGACACAAACCTTCCCCATAATATTCCAACAACAACAAATAAACATAAAACACAATATAGCAAATACACAAACCATCCAAACCCTTCCTATTGCCTCCAACGAACACAAACAACCTAACGAGACAACAACCAAAACAACCAGCCACTCTCACCTTCTCTCTCTCTCGCCCTCTCTTACAAGTGGCCCTTAAGAACATTGTCAAATGCACCCACTACATCACTCCTCCATATTTCCTCCCCTGTTACATTTGACAATGTCTCCTCACATACTCACAACATTCACAATATATTGCTTTTCTCAACACCCAGGGATGTTCAGATACTGGCCTCCTGGATCTTGTTTGAGGCCCCTCATACAGTCTCAGTTGTGTCGCCATTCACTTCTTCTAGACCACTTACACTTTCATCCAGATTCACATTATCTCCCTTGCTACTGTCCTCCCAAATTTCATTAAGTATCTCATCTACCCCTTCTGACTCTGGCCCCAATATCTCCCGTATCTCTGCTATCAAATCACTCACCGCATTTGTCAAACTCCTGAAGGGACTCATTCATACTGCCAACTACCTCCCTACTACTTGGTTCCCCCTCCTGTCGAAATCTCAATAAACTCTGTTAACTCAAACCTACACATACTGTATGTCTCATTCATTGCCTCCCCAGACTTATCTATATTGCACACTTTGTCAACCATCTCTACTCTAACACTAACCCCTCTATCATGCAGTCCTCGCTTTTCCCTTTCATTCCCTTTCTTTGCCCTCTTCCACTTTCTTCCATACTCAACCAACACTAACTGCCGATCCCCCAAATCCATTTGCTCACTGATGCTCGGCTCATATTTATTCACTTTCAACCAATCACTCATTGCATTCTCCCGAACATACTGTGGCACATCCCTCCAACTGCGGAGCTGAGTATGGTGTACCCTCACCTAATCCATCCCCCCATCGACTCGCAACTTCCCCAAAACATAACTTAAACCACTTGGTCCCACTTCCAAAATTTCAAAAGGCTCATCAAACTTTTCCCCTACTTTATTCACAGTCATCCTTCCCCTCTCAACTGCCTCTTCCAACACTTTATCCCCAATCCTCAAACTTTCAAAATTCCCACTTACTCTCTTCCACAAATCCCGATCACTTTCTGACGAACCCAACCTTGTTCTAATAATTCTCTCGAAATTTAACACATATTTACAGGGTGACGTACCTATCCTCTTCTGCAATGTGGCATTGTACACCCACACTACACGCCCTACATGCATATCCCAATCATTATCACACTTACTCTTCATTTACAAAATCTCAGTCAACGTCCTAACAGTCCTTTCAGCCAAACCATTTGCACTGGGCATATACAGAGTAGAATAAACATGCACAATACCTCATTCCCTCAACATTTCCTCAAATTCCCATCCCTCAAACTCAGGCCCATTATCACTCAACATTCTCACAGGCTTACACACACACATTGGAAACATCACTTGGCTCACCATTCCTGCGGCAGTCTCACTCCTCTTATCTTTGATAGGAACCACATAGGCAAATTTGCTCATGTGATCCACCATGAAAATCATCTCCATGTGTCTTCTCGCAGTCCTTGGCAAAAAAACATGGTCAATCACAAGCATTTCAAACGGCTCTTTCATCTGCAGTTGCAACACAGGCGGACTCGCATGCACAGTCTGATACTTTCCCCTCTGACATTCTTCACATACAAATCTTGTTTAACCCAGGTGCATACACTCTCTCCTTCATGCATTCCCATAATTTATTCTTCCCCATATACCCAAACCGATCATGGACCATACTCACAGCTGATTCAACAGGAAACACTGGCACATGCACTTCCTTGTCATACATCCCTTTCTGGTACAAAAAGTATACTACATTTTTGCACACTACAAGCCGTCTTGCAACCCTCTGGTATACTTCCAACTCACATGGCCAATCTTCCACACGCACTCCTCCCAAAATGCATTCTTGCAACATACTTATCTGTAAGCACCTATCTTGCATTTCCTCAATCTCTTCCTTGCTCAACAAATCATTCTCATTTCTAACAATATCAATCATACCCACAAAGTTCGCTACAAATACACTACTATCTTGAATCCTTGCTATCTTACTACCACCCTTTCTAAGAGCCCCGTTCCCTATGTCCACACTTACATCATGCCTCCTCAAAAAATCTATCCCTATTAAAAAACAAGACGGCATATCATTTTCTCCCATGCTTATAAAGTTATGCCTCACTTCCAACTCCCCTAACCTAACCTTCCCTGTCCTAACCTATGTATTCTTACACTTGTACACTGCATTTTCACTTCCCAATCGCATCTCTCAAGTTCATTTATCACTGACCAACTCACTAGGGAAACCTGTGCCCCCGTATCAACTAAGCTACAGTACCCACTATCATTCACTCTGACAAACGTCACCATTTTCTCTTGGGTTCCATGCATACACACATTCACTGCTGCATCTACCTGATCATCCATACCACAAGCATCCTCCCCACATTCCTCCTCATTTATTTCCCCACTTTCATATATCAGATTCCAATCCCTATCACAATCCCCTTTTTTGACTAACTAACTACAACTGTATTCCCCATACTGAATTCTCAAAACCTAATGCTCACTATTTATAGTTAGCTTCTCTCTATACTCAAATAGTCTGTCCCACCCAAAATACAAAATTACTTCAACCGCAAACAACTCTGCTACCGCCAATAACAACCGCAACAACATCTTTTCTTCCCTACCTTGTTCCTCCATACAAGTCCTTTCCTTCTGCACATCAACTTTACTCGCAGCTCATTGACACTCTCGGGCAGTCCCTCAACCAGACCCTTACCCTCCAAATCTTTCAATGTCGAAAACAAACACTCACAAACTCTATCATCTCCCACAAACCTCTCTTTTACAACAAAACCCTCAGGCCCTCTACTTGGATCCCAGTCGCTTTTCATGGGGGCGTCACCCTTACCAAGCAGCCTTGACATCATATCCACAATCACATTTTTACTCCCCGGTACATACTCTAACATAAAATCAACCTCGATGAAATCCTCGATGGTCCTAGCAACCCTAACATTCACATTTTCTTTCTTAATCATATACACTAACAGCTGATGGTCAGTCCTTATGACAAATTTTACCCCATATAAAAACTCTTTGAATTCTTTCACACAAAACCTTATAGCCACAAACTCTTTCTCACCCACCGAGTACTTTCACTCCACTTTATTAAAGGCTTTGCTCACATATGCTATTACTCTCAATTTGTCTTTCACATTCACCTCTTGCAACTGTACTAAACATCCCCCTATACTAAACTTACTAGCATCTGTATAGAGCTCAAGCCTACTCACATCCTTGCCGTAATCCAGGAAAGCCAAGGTGACATCCCTCGCAATCTCCTCTTTCAATCTCTCAAACGCTCTCACCATTCACTCAACCCACTTCAACTTAGTACAATTTCTCTTCCCAGTCCATTCAGTCAGTGGCTTTCCTATCCCCAAACAGATCCTACTAATGTTCCTTCCAAACTCAATCAAACCCAAAAAACCCATTTACCTCATGCACGGTCTGGAGATGTGGAAATTCTCATATCTTTTGCACAAACTTTTCACTGTTTCTTACTCCACTTGCACTCACCATATGGTCAAGAAATTTTACCTCCCCAGCCAACCATGTCTATTTCTCAAGTTTCCCTTTCACTACAACCTCTTCCAAGCGCCCTAGCACCCTCTGAAGCAATTCCATATTCTCTTCAACAGTTTAACTAGCAATTAGAGTATCATCTATAAACACAGTCACCTTCCTTGTATCAAACCCAGCCAAAACTACATTCATTGCCCTTTGGAAGGCAGCAGGCGCGTTAACCAACCCAAAACTCAAACGTTAAAACTGGTAGTAGCAACTACCACTTGAAAAAGCTGTAACAGCCCTTCTTCCCTCCTCAAGAGGCATCTGGTAATAGCCCCTTACCAGGTCTAATTTGGTAAACACTCATCCCATGGATCTTGTACACACAATTAGACACCACATTCATCAGGAATCGCTCCTTCACAGTCACTTCATTCACCCTTCTACACACATCTGCATACTTCCATCCAGCTTTCATACAGGGACTATGGGGCTATTCCAGGCACTCTCACTCCTCTCTATCACTCCCACTCTCTCAAGTTCATCATACTGCTCCTCAATCTCGTGCAATAGTGCGGAAATGTGTCGGGGACGCTGATATATGGGGGTATCATTGTCCAAAACTATTTTAGATTCTGGAAGCTTAGACCCCAAAATCCTCGTCTCCACGGCTTAACACACCCCACCTATTCCACAACATCCATATCAATCACTCCCTGTCATCATCACTAACATTTTCATTCATTCTTCTTATACCCTGGTTTCTCACATCTATAACACTTCTGCTCTCACTCACAGCTAACTGACCATAACCTTCCAACACTTGCACTTCTATCTCTCTTAGGTTTCACCACACTTACTCTAACACTCTTATTAACCTTTCACTCTTATTAACTCTTTCACCACACTTGCTCTAACACTCTTATTAACCACTTGCTCTACCATTCACCTTGGCCCTTCTAAAACTGCCTCCCTATAGCTCTTAAACTCAGGCATACCCTCATTTACTTTGGACCTGACACTGACACTTCTGCTCTCTTTCATACACCTATCCAGCTCACAATCCTCAACTATCTCTAAAATTTCATTCCATGTTTACCTCTAATTTGTCCATCTCATTTTCTCCTTACAGTTTAGATTTATAAACTCATATACACACTTAGGCACAGTCGATAACAACTTCCTCACTAACTCCTTACACTCATTTATTCCCTCATCCCCAAACTTTTTTCTAGCTAATTCATTCTTGCCCTCATCAAAATCAATCTTCCTAACTATACATCCATTATCCTAGTTTTAACATTTTCATATGGCACATCTACACTCATCATTATCCCATACATGTTTAACAAATACCAGGTCAAAAAATCTAACTCCCTAACCCAAACTCTCCTGTTGTCCCCATACTTTGCTATATAATACTTCTCATATTCTTTGTAAAGTTCCCTATCTCTCCACTCCCATATTCCTCATACCTTGCACTTCGGGGTACCTCTCTCATTTACACAGCCTTTCGTACTTCTCGCTCACTTTCACTCTCACTTCCACTACTTCCATCCTGATTCCTCTTAACCTCTTCTGAATACAATGAATCCACTTCCATACTGACACCCATACTCTTGGCCACACCCTCCTTACCTTTCTTCTTCTTGCCTACTTGTTCCCAATTACCACTATCCAAATCACTCTCATCCTGTTCCTTACTCTCAGCCTTTTCCCCAACATCTTCAGTCCCTTTACCTTAGTCTTCTTTTTTTCAGCCCCTTTTTATCCTTATCCTCCGTCCTCTCTTTGTCACGTATCTTTCCTTTCTTGTTCTCACTTATAACCACATCACCCTCATCACTTGTACTCTCATCTACCCTCTCTTCCACTTTCTTCACACTCCTGGCTCATCACAAGAAGGAAGCTTACCTCCGACAGCTCCCTCTCCAATAAGTCCCTTCATCATCTCTTGCACAGCATTCATCATCAATCCCAACTTCACATCCATCTTCTCAAACATCCGCTGTTTGGCCTATTTCACTTCCTCTTCCATTCCCTCTTCTGCACTCCTCACCATTCCTCTCAATTCTTGTTATTCCCTCTTTTGAAACTCATTCTCAATCCTAAGCCTCTCATACTACACCTCCAATCTTTCCTCCACTTCCCTCGCCAACCGCAATTCTTCCTTCAGCCTCTCCACTTCAGTCAAACCTTCCATACTCATTTTCTTCACCAATCACACACAACTCACTGTACCAACTGTCCTGCGGCTGCCACACCAACAGTCCCTGTTTGGACACCAAAATATGTGGTGGAATCAAAACTAAGCAAGTTAAGTACCAAGATTTCCTCACATTTACTTTCATCGTAACGACTAGCAATATTCCCCACAGCCACACTTTCCGCTTTATATTACTATTAAGTATAGGATGGTTGTTTACACAATATCAAAACTATCCAGAAAACATACAACAGCAACTCACTACCTCTGACCAACACTGACTGTTAAAAAAAACTGCCTCACATGACTAACTGCCAGATACAAACTGCAAACTTCTGACTCCCTCAAGGCTCTACGACCGAGTCCGCAGACGATCCCAACCGCTCTACAACAAGCAATTCACTCATTAACTACCCATGCACCATTCACGAATTCTCTCTCTCTCTCTCTCTCTCTCTCTCTCTCTCTCTCTCTCTCTCTCTCTCTCTCTCTCTCTCTCTCTCAAAACGGAAAACCACAGATACAAACCTTTCCAATACTATCTTAACAACCACAAATAAACATAAAACGCGACATACAAATAAACAAAACATCCAAACTCTTCCTATTGCATCCAACGAACACAAACAACCTAACGAGACAACAATATAAACAACAACCAGCCACTCTCACCCTCTCTCTCTCTCTCTCTCTCTCTCTCTCTCTCTCTTACAAGCGACCCTTAAGAACATTGTCAAATGCAACCACTACATCCCTCCTCCATACTGCTAAAAAAAATATGTTGCCAATCATTCAAATCAATTTACAAACCCCCTTTCATTCCACTAGTGTATATCCAATAGATTCCAGGAAGTTGGCAAGTTCTTACCCGTTTCAAAAAGAGGTAAAAATCTTACCGTGGATATCTTCGTCGAGTTGGAAGACGCCTATGCCGATATGCAAAGTCGGCAACTGACAGTGACAACACTCTACAATCCTCCATTCCTCACAATGGAAAGCGGGGCAGATGGAGAGCTACTTGGAACAGCAGGAATCGACTATTTCATCCTCAAGTCTTTTAGTGAAACCCTTAACTTCACGTAATTAGATGGTATTGTTTTATGTTCAGAATTTATGATCCTGTGGAGGACCGAGCTACGATAACTGCAGATGAAAATAAAGTATTAACTTTGATACAATTTCATGAATAAAATCTTATATGAAAGAGCTAAAACTGGTGTTTAGGATTCGGAATATTTAATGACAATTAAAAAAATGATACTCAGCTCACCATGAAAGAAGACACTTGGAAAATAGACGAATTTAAGACAAAACGTAAGGAAAGGGCAAAAAATCTGGAACTATGAATAAGGAGGCTCTTTATTTAAGACAGAACGTTAGCATTAAGTCTGGCCTGATTATTAATAAAACTAAAAGAATCAGAAAAGAAACCTGGGGTGGAAATGATTAGATAGTTTGACAAATTAGGAGGAACAAATTATTATAAAAAAAATCTTGAATGTTAGAATAATACAGTGATGCAGATAAAACGATATATGCGGAAGTATGTGGATATTTAAGGACTAATTATCTTTTCTTGTTTCTTAATGTGGGCAGGTTTCGTTTGGTAGAACCACCAGATGGCAAATGGGGAGGTCCACTTGGGAATGGCACGGTTGTAGGCATGATCGGCGAGGTCGCTAATAGAAGAGCTCATTTAGCCATCTGTGAGATAACAACTACAGGTACGTAAGGAGACGTAACATAAATCTCATAAAATATATATGTACCCTTTTGACTCAACAAAATCTGTTTCCGTGAGTTTTCTTTCATATAAGATTCAAATATTAATTTGATGACTATTTAAGGACATGAATAATGCTGTTAACTCCAACAGCTATTAAAACTTACAGGAATATGATGTTCAGAAGTACTAAAATAATTTACGAAAATTTACCACCATCCACTTGGATATAGCTTAGTTGTAGTCATAAAATGGACTCACGTAGTACGATGGCTAGTGTGGTATTGAGAATTTATTGAGGAAGATTATAAAGTAGTAGTCACAAATTATGCAATATGGCAAAAAAGGATGGAAGGATATTTGTTCTTTAATAAAGAATTGCTGGTAAAATATTGTTCAAATGCAGTGGCACTTGAAACAGGTATTTATGTTAGTTGCAAGATAATTTGCTGTATCGTGTCAGTACCATGGTAAGCGGAGATTTATAATAATTTTTAACTTCCATTCAAATCAAAATAAAAAAAATATATAGATAAAAAACTGAAAATGAATAATAAATGACGCCTACAGGGCATGTAAACTCTATGAATGGTCATCATAAATATAAGATATTTTCACAAACAATAACAATACATAAACAACCCAATGAAAGATAAAGGTCGAGCTATCTAGTGCTTATGACACATAAAGGATTCTAATCTGTCTCCGATCATCCCATAGTCAAATTGATTAGGATATTTATCAACTTACAGACTGCATTACATAACTCTCTTTTACCCTCTCTCTCATGGCAGGAATAAGAGAAAAGGTCATTGACTTTTCATTCCCATATTATATGGAAAGTCTAACTCTCATTTCCCCGAAGTCGAAGGAGAAAAACCGAAGTTTTGCCGTATTCTCGCCTTTCACCCCACTGGTAATACCGAACTTTTCATTTTGTTACTCTGAAAAATATTAGGGTCTCTTACAGAAGTTCAGATGAAGGTTTTATCAAGTTTACAGTATAAGCATATAAGATACATAAGCAAAAGATACATCAATAAACAATTAGAGGATAATGGAATTAACATTATTTTTCCGTTATCATGTAATGTAAAAATGTGATTGAATACATGAATATATTTCAACACGCCCGCTCTCGTACACACGACTGGTGAAAACTCACTTTTTATAATTTAATATAGTATAATGTAATATATATATATATATATATATTATATATATATAATATATATATATATATGTATATTTATATATATATATATATATATATATATATAATATGTATAAATATATATATATATATATATATACATATATATATATATATATATATATATATATATATATATATATATATATATGTATGTATATGTGTGTGTATGTGTGTGCATGTATGGATGTGTGTGTGTGTGTAAGCATGTTCATTTATTAGAATAAGTGAATATGATCCCTTACAGCTTGCTCATCAATCATGCATTTACTCATGATAATCTACAGAAAAAGAGAGTCATTGAGCAGAGAGGAATAATAAACTAGAAATACCAAACAAATGCGTAATTTTCTAATATTCCCATTTCTTTTTCAGGTATGGCTCTGCATTGCAGCTTGTGTGATTATAACTGGCCCTCTAATTTCCGTGACGTACTGGATTTTAAAGGAATATTTGCCAGAAAACGAGAAAGCACTAACGATAAGTGACGTCACATTCAACATATTTGCAACTTTAGTTAACCAATCCAACCTAATAAAGTCGAGAATCAGCTCTCCAAACTATTTCTTTGTATTCTGGTATATTTTCTGCCTAATCGTATCAGGTATTGAAGTCTTACGTTTTTTAGTGTATTTTTGTTGTACTTGTATAAAGTTATCAGAAACGATACTTGAGAGCACAAACATACATACATACATACATACACAAATGAACTTCATTTACTGTAATCTAACCGTGTGCCATGAAGATAAAATGGCCAAGAAAATCAAGGTGAATATAGTATTAAGTGCTTTTTTTGTCTTGATATAAATACATAGATACGTACATACTTGGTGCTAAACGATAGCATCATTAGAAGCTTATAGATTGCTACATTACACTTTGGAGCAAATATTTAACAGCGAATCATCCTATAATAGAAAAGCATTATATATACATATATATGTGTGTGTGTGTGTGTGTGTGTGTGTGTGTGTATAAAGGTAAAAGCCACGAAGAAAAGGACGTTGAGCTGAATGACCTCGCAGCACTCCATCCTTTCACTTTCCTTCGTGGCTTTTACCTTTATTTATATGTATCTATTTATCTATCTATCTATCTATATATATATATATATTATATATATATATATATATATATATATATATATACTATATATATATATATATATAAATATATACATATATATATATATATATATATATATATATATATATATATATATATATATATATATATATATATATATATATATATATATATATAATATATATATATGTATGTATGTATGTATGTATGAATGTGTGTGTGTGTGTGTTGAAAGGTGCTACTTGATGCAAGTAATATTGTTAATTAATATTCCTCAGCGTTATACTCAAGTATGCTGACGGCGACATTGATTATACCATCTTTTGAGAAACCTATAGACTCATTAAAGGATTTACCCGGTGCAATACAAAATGGCTACACGTTGGCAATTTGTGCCGATACGAGTGAGGAGAGCATATTCAAGGTTAGTATTGTCACCTAATTGGTTTAATTATGTAATCTGGTTACCTTCTTCATTATCACACAACTATTTTACTTATGCTATGTTGGTGGTGCACTTAATAAAATCTGGAGGCTTTGTTACAATGCTGTTTCCACGATCAGCCATTAATTGATTCTCGTTCCTGTTTACATAATTGTTGTAGAATATAAATCAATGTACCTCCACTTACATGTTAGCACGACAGTGTTTCACTATTTTTGTTTAGAATTTTCTTACCTGTTGTTTTGACTCCTCTGTTAACTAATAATAGGTTTTAGTTTAATATATTCTGATTCCGTTACAAGCCAACAATATTTTTTCTGGTTATTATATTCCGATACTTGACAAAACGGATAATCAGTGTACATGTTATATCATTTCCAAAAACATTTGCATTGCCTAACTTTTTATTACTCATGGGCATAATACTGCCATACTATTGAAAGCTATACAAATGTACTCATAAATTTATATTTAAACTAGTGACTTGCCAGCTACTTGCGACAAAACCCATTGGAAGTCGCGATTCCACACGATCTTCGCTTAACGAAGAATGTATACATTTTGTTGAGAGATATTTATTTTCAAATGCCAAACCAAATTACATCTAGAGTTACTTCTTATTGAGATAGCAAAATCTCTCTCTATTAGTTTTCTGTAAAACTGTCCGACCTCAGATCTTAAGAACTACTTAGTTTAGAGGGTAAGAGTTTCATACAGCTTTATATGCTGTACAGAAAATTCGATTGCGCAGAAGATACTTCAGTACATTTTTTTTTTTATCTCGTGTTTTAACATGAATGTATAATTCCAAAGCAAAAACATAATTAGTAAAAAGTTACCTCTCTATAATTATTTACTGAAGGTATAACAACGCTGTGATATGATTGTTGCAATAACAGCTTCGATAAATAAGCTTCCTACATTCTGGCCTGAGATCAATGACTGAAGGTGCAAAATTCCCAAGACTTATAATATAACTTCCTGTGGGTTTTCATTTTACAATGACAAATCACTATTCATATGCCAGGTATTCACTGCAAATTCGTAAGTAAAGGAGTTCTAAGTTAATTCAAATCTTTTTTTGACCCTCTAAGTCTGGAGATTGAAGCAATTTATAGCAGGTAGTTATATCGTCAACCACTCTCAAATTAGACCAAGTTAGACATTTTAATTCTTATGTAGACTCACATTATACAATTATTACAACTTGTATTCTTGAGGCGAAGTAGGTATTTCGAGTGTATCAAACCTAATTTTCAATGATAAATATAAACAAAAGTAAAAGTCCTTCGTAAACAGAACAAAGTAGTTATTATATATACCTCTTTTAGAATGCCGAGGAAGGTATATATGCCGAGACATGGAAGCTATTCAATCACAAAGACCGAGCCAAAAGCTTCGTAAGTCATCCCAAATTTGCTATTGACAGGGTGAGTATTTATTGTCCACATTTGCCTGTAAGTAATGAATGATTTATTAAAATCTTTTCCTGAGCCATTAACATTGTGTATATTTACTTCTTAGATTATCATTCCAAAAAATAATTGTTATCACAACAGTCAATATCAGATACTAAGATATAGAATTTTATGTACACGAAGATAGTTGTAGAGTTATTAATGACTTCATCTAGGCAAGAGGAACATTACTTATTTGTTAACAAAAGGCTTTGGCTCCTAAGGCATGAGGGAAATGTGCTTAAATACTGCAAATACAATTTTTAGATATTTAAAAGAAAATTTTTATTCCTACTATGACATTTTTCAACACTGGCATTACTTACTTTGATAGTAAAATTTATAAAAAGAATCATAGTAATCAAAATACTGATAAAGGAATCAAAGAATATTTTCTATTGGTTATTCTGAGAACTGCAGTTTTTGATGAATATAAATTAATTCTTTTGGTAGCTATTGTTTATTCAACAAGAAAATATCACGAATATAATTTTGAAATTATATTCCTTTACCGTCAATTGAAGAGCTGATTCCATGCATATCCAGCATAAACATACATAAAAGCATACATAAAAGCATATATATATATATATATATATATATATATATATATATATATATATATATATATATATATATATATATATATATATATATATATATATATATATATATATATATATATATATATATATATATATATATATATATATATATATATATGAAATAATTATCACATCACCGTGATTCATATAGGTCATTCGAGCTACAAATGTCCTTTAATATCTAATTAGCTCTACTCGGAATTGATATATTGTTTTTCATATATGTACCGAAGGGGAATTTTTAGTTAATAATAATTTCGCCCCTCATGAGGGGACGAAATTTTTATCAACTAAAAATTCCCCTTCGGTACATATATATGAAAATATATAAATTCCGAGGTAGAGCGAATTAGATATTAAAGGACATTTGTAGCTCGAATGATATATATATATATATATATATATATATATTATATATATATATATATATATATATATATATATATATATATAAATATATATGTATATATATATATATACATATACATATATATATATATATATATATATATATATATATATATATATATATATATATATATATATATTTCAAAGTAATTCATCTACAATTTATTAAATTCATTTGTTTCTCTTGCATATGCTGTGTATTATAAATGTTTGTTTAACTATGGATATTCACGAGATAGATGTTATAGTTGATATTTTTCTTACCATAAATCAAGAAACCTACACAGCAAATATATTAATATTCATAGATAAAAATGGTACTTCGAAGAAAAGGATGACACAACTAAATATTTCATTTTCCAAAGTCTTCTAGGGGTAGGTAACTTTTTTTGTCATTTCTCATCATGTTAGTATATGATAAATAGGTTCTTTACCAAAATTTGTAAGGAAAATGATTGACCGGAAAAAAAATTAATCGCTGCTCTTCTTTTGTATTGATATCCAGATCCTCACGGAAAAACTGGTATTGATCAATGGAATCATTGGAGAGAAATACTATGCGATGAAAAATGGAATTAACCATTATTATTTTGGTCGTGATTCCTTCGCCCCCCAGCTCTACGCAGTTGCTTGCATGTCCGGGGCGCCATTTCTGCCTATATTCAATAAGCTGTGAGTTGGACTGTTTTTTTGTTAAACCTTCTTATTTTAGTGGTGTTCACGACTAGTTAGATAGGTTCGGATTTATCTTGATTCTCACAGAATAAAACTAGGTTGGACAGAGAGGAAATAAATACCTTTCATATAAGTCTGTTCTCTCTCAGTTCACAGTAATATGGAAAAAAAGTCTTTTGTTTATTTAAGTTGGACGTATAGATAAGATGTACTGTTATGACTGATATGCTATTGTTTATTCACTGTTTTAGAGGAGCAGTAATGAATCTAGCCTACTTAGTTTCATGAACTGTTTTAAAGATCTTTCCCATATAGTATCCCCTAAGGGTTTTAACCCGGTAATATGTTGCAGCACAATATTTTCAATTCAGAATCATCTAAGAGAATTATATACCGTGACATCAACACAACTCTCTCAGTTTATGATGTTCATTTGGTTAATCATAGTAACCCCGAACACGAGAGGATTTCATTCACCCTCTTCAGACTTTCATCTCACTACCTGGCAGCGGAGGTCGGTGGGTGGGATGGGAGAGGTTGCCATTGAGCCAAGAACGCAGAATATACTAAACCATTATAATTTCACAAGTATTGAGGACATATGTTCTTACCCTCGTGATAGGTCAGAACAATGTAAAATAATACATTTAATTCTGTCTTCGTCTGTGTGAGGAAGGTACTCAAAACTTTGAAAAGCTGTTGTTCAGCATGTTGGATGTTATGACTTTGTTTTCCTGGAGTATATTTAGTTTTATGCTTTGTAAGGAAAGTTGTATTAGTTGAGGTTTTGTTGATTTAGCTTCACTTAGAGTTTTAATTTAAAAAATTAATATGCTAAAGATATTATATAACATAGTTTCTCGTGTTGTAACTAGTTTAGATGTTTTTTTTTCTCTCTTTTATTTATTTATTTATTTATTTATTTTTTGCTTCTGAAGATTTATATGTGTAGTTTGATGTACTCTTGTAGGACCATATCTATGACTTGTAATGCTAATAATAGCATACGTTGATGTCAATAAACGTCTATCTATCTATTTATCTATCTTTGCGGCGTGATGAGTACAAGGCCGTTGGGGATTACCGTAAATATATAAACAAGATTGAGAATATCATAAAGCTAATGACACCGAAGAAATATTAGTCTTAGATAACGACCCCCGAAAACCATTGGGGGTTACTAACACACACAAACTCATTAACTCACAACTAACGTACATTGTACTTGAGGATAGTAACTTTGATTACAAACTGTTAATTTTTGTCTTTTATTTTTTGCAGGTTAATGTACTTAGTAGAGGGTGGATTAATTATGAAATGGGAAAAAGATGAGTTTCAGAAACTGGCGGTCATCAAAACCACTACCGAACAAAAAGGCCTACGAGCTTTCTCACTCAGGCACTTGCAGGTATGATTCTTCTCGTAGGAAATAATATGAATTATATTTAGTAATCTGTATCGTGAAAACAAATAATTTTGGTTTATCAAACTTATAAACTGACATCTGATTTGTGTAAGGCTTTAGAAATTATGCGATGATGAAAATGTTTTAGTAATTCACTTCATTTCTGTTTCCAGGCAGCCTTCTATATCTTGATTATTGGGTTCGCAATTGCAGCAGCAGCTTGTGTCACCGAACTAATCTTATCTTGCATATAAGAAAGGAAATTACACATATAATTGAACTGATATTTTCCAATATGATATGGAATCAGTCTATGTAATCTTTTCATTAAATGTATGACTAAATATAAGTTATTTCTGTCAGATATGTTAATATTGATTTGTTCCTAACTGTTCTTTACATCATGAATATAATTTCATTTTGGGGTATGGCATCCACGAACGAAAGTATACTTCGTTCCAAAGTCGCGTTTTCTTACTAATTTAGAACACAGACAAAACTGTTTATTCTCATTGAGTAATAAATTATAGAATCTAACTGTAAATGGTCTCTTCTATGACCTGCCTGTAAATGATCCTTTATGATTTTTGCTCTTCAAACTGGCCCTGTGTGAACAGTTATTCCCATTCAAACAAGAAAAAATCATGATTGTCCAACACTATTAGTTTTGTTCAGCAGAAGTCTTAACAAAATAGTAAGTTGGATCATAACTCCGAAAAATCAGCTGTCCTTGCCAATCTGTGCGTGAAACTAATCAAAAGCATTATAAATAACCCGTCAGGTAAATCCATGAGTGTTATAATAGATTATAAAAAAGGAAAATCTGCACAACTAAGAATCTGATTAAGGAACACATAAAGAGAACCTTAATATAGTAAATTTCAAATATTTTGGAAAACATTGAAGAATTTCATATGCATAGATGCATACCCATACCCACACACATCCAAGCACACACACACACACACACACACACACACACACATGTGTGCGGGTATGCGTGTACGCATATGAAATTTTTCAACATTTTCCAAAATATTGGAAAATTACTATTGTTAAGGATCTCTTAATATGTTCCTTGACCAGATTCTTAGTTGTGCAGATTGAGATGTCACAATCATATGATTCCGAACTAACCAGGTCATTTGTGCTCTCGCAATCTCGCCACTGCAATAGGAAATGTTATGTCCTTTGTCTCTTTTGAGCATTCTGAGGAATTCACTGTTTATAACTTCTCTGGATCTCCAAAATACTCGAGGCTGTCCTGATTTTGCATCTCTGCCTGCCACCTCCTTTTGATTTATTAATTATATATCGTATGCGACCAGTGCTCATTCGTATTGCACATACACACACACGCACATACACACAACACACACACACACACACACACACACATATATATATATATATATATATATATATATATATATGTGTGTGTGTGTGTGTGTGTGTGTGTGTGTGTGTGTGTGTGTGTAATAGGAATGAGCACTAGCCGCATATGATATATAATTAATAAATCAAAAAGAGGTGACAGGCAGAGATGCAAAAACAGGACAGCCTTTAGTGTTTTGGATTATCGAGAAAAAATTCCCCTTCGGTTAAGCATATATGAAAATATATTAGTTCCGAGGTAGAGCGAATTAGATATTAAAGGACATTGTAGCTCGATGTATGTATATGAATCACGGTAATGTGATATGACTTTTGTAAATGCTACGTGTTGTCAAAAAGCACTACAACACTACCGGAGCCGAGGCGGGTTGATGTTGTCTCCAAACCTACGAATTACCTGAGCGCGAAAGTGTTTTAGGGTGAGAGACGACATAAACTTATGGGCCTCTCGCGGTGCTGGGGTAGGTAAAAGCTTCACTGACGTTCCTGGATTTGAATGTCTTCTTGGGTTCGCGCCCAGGACCAGGCAAATCTATTATCGAGAAAAAATTCCCTTTCGATTAAGCATATATGAAAATATATTAATTCCGAGGTAGAGCGAATTAGATATTAAAGGACAAGGTAGCTCGATGTATATATATATATATATATATATATATATATATATATATATATATATATATATATGCTTAAAAAATCAATGTAGATGCACGTGACTTCATAATTAAGGGAATACCATAGGAAAATAATAGTCAGAAATCCAAGCGCTTTCGTCTTTACTCAGACATCGTCAAGGAGTTAATGAAGTACAATTGGAGATAAAGGTCTCAGGTACAAAACAAGATCAAGAATACCAGATGGTTAATTGTCAAAAGGGTAAAAATTAAAAGAGATAATCCAGGATTATCGGATATCACACGGTCACAAACATAACCGAAACTACAAAGTATCTTTACAGTCAAAAACATGTAAAAACTGAATATATTAATTTTGTTGCTTATATTTATCTACAAATTTTTTCATAATGAAAGCATCGAGTTTAAATAAACCAAGACTTAAATTTAGAACATTTCTATTATTTGACTTGATGAAACAAGATTCAATGATATTCCTTTTAACTGTGTCATTACATGGAATTAAGGCTCTTGCTTGACTCCAGTTAATAGGATGGCCTAAATCTCTCATATGTACGAATAATGCATTCGATATTTGCCCAGTTCTCACAGAATATTGATGTTGCTTGAGACGTTGTGAAAGAGATTTACCGGTCTGTCTGTAATAGACTTTATCACACTTTTTGCAAGGAATTTCATATATGCAGCCTGGAAGATCTTCAGGAGAATTCTTTAATATTAAACTCTTGACATTAATATTACTGAAAATAACATTTATGTTGAATAGCTTTAAAATTCTAGGAATTTTAAAGCTATTTAACATAAATAGGGTAATTTTAGAATGTTATGCTTACTAAATTCAAGTTTGTCATTAGTTGAATAAATGTCCTTGGGTATTTAATTTTCAATGCAATATCATAAATAGTTTTAATTTCCGCGTCAATAAACTGCGGAAATTAAAACTATTTATGAACATCCCAGAAAAAAACAGAGAATTTAACATTTTGATGGTGATTGGAGTATTAATGAACAAAAGAGGCAATGTTAGTTGATTTTCGAAAGACTGAAAAGGTGAAATTTCTATCATTTCTATGGACAGTTGCATCAGGAAAATTCAAATTACAATTTCTTTCTTCCTCTACAGTAAATTTTATAGAAGGGACTAAATTATTGAGATTATTAAGGAATTCCTGGAGATTTTCGTGAACTGGCCAAATACAGAAGATATCATCCACATATCTAAACCAAATAACTTTTTGGGGCAAAATTCTTGGTAAGAGTTTTGTCTAAAAAAATTCCATGTAAATATTGCTAAGGACAGTAGGTAAGCCATTCCATACCTTTGTACAGAAAATTTCCCATTAAAATAAAATTTACTATCTTTGATACATAACCTTATGAGACTAATGAGGTTTGCTACACTTAAGGGAATGTCATGACGTTCTAATTCCTCCTCCAAATATTCAAGTAAGTCATCTACAGGCACTTTTCTAAATAAAGAGACAACATCAAAACTAACCATATTAAAATAAAAATTCAAATTTAAACCATTCATTTTGTTTATAAAATCAACATTGTTTTTAGCATTCGTGTTAGAAATGTTTCCTACCAAAGGAGTAAGAATTTTTACAAGCCATTTAGATAAATTATACGTAACTGAGCCCGCTGAACTAATGATTGGTCTGATAGGGTTATTGATTTTATGTGTCTTGACTAAACCATACATATAAGGTAGGGAGGCGCATTGCGGTGTAAACTGTTTAATTAAATGGTCAAAATGGATTTAATTTGTTTATTAAAATGGGAGTTCACTGTCTGTGTAGGGTCAGACCTCAGTTTCGTATAAGTATCAGTATCATTTAGCAATTTTACTTATATAGTCACTTTTATTCATTATTACCACTGCATTAGATTTATCTGCTTTTGTCACTTTCACTGTTTCATGTACATTAGGGGGAGAAGGTTTACTCATAGCCCCATACACAATACCTTTACAAATATTTATATCATCAGGGCATAGGTTTTGATTAAATTTTTCTAAATAACAAAATGAATTTTTTGAGTGAATAAGTCGACACAGTCCAGTTACCATTAAATACACCAAAGCTTAACCCATATCCCAAAGCCGCTGTCGTAGCACTATCCACTGGTTTGTCTGATAAATTAATCATGAAGTCCACGTTGGCATGCTTAGTCCATTCGCTTTCAGCAATAAGATTTTTCAACTTGACTTGGAGCTTCCTTTCAAGACGGTTGCAGCACTTTCTTAATTTTCCGTAGCAATAATCCAGCATCCGATTCTTCCAATCGACAGGAACCGTCTGATTAAAGCCATACAGTCTACTTCTAAGTGTACGAAACGCATCATCTACTTCCACTTTTGTGATGTCGATGTGTTTCTGAAGTATGATGCGTTGAAACTCGTCGAAAGGTCGCTCTGCTAGACGAAGAATTCTCACTGGTAAAATCGACTTGGGCATCACTTGCTCGTTCATACACTTCCGTAGAAAGTTGAGTCGGAGTTTCAGTTTGTGAGCGATGATAAGAGCATTACAGAAGGATGTCACGAATACAACAAGGCTCGGAAAATTCAAAGAAAAGGCGTAGAAGTTGCGTGTGGTTTCCATTATGCTTAAAAAATCACTGTAGATGCACGTGACTTCATAAATAAGCGAATACCACAGGAAAATAATAGTCAGAAATCCAAGCGCTTTCGTATTTACTCAGACATCGTCAAGGAGTTACATGTTTTGGACTGTAAAGATATTTAGTAGTTTCGGTTAGGTTTGTGACCGTGTGATATCCGATAATCCTGGATTATCTCTTTTAATTTTTACCCTTTTGACAATTAACCATCTGGTATTCTTGATCTTGTTTTGTACCTGAGACCTTTATCTCCAATTGTACTGCATTAACTCCTTGACGATGTCTGAGTAAAGACGAAAGCGCTTGGATTTCTGACTATTATTTTCCTGTTTGTTATCGCTTATATGATATATATATATATATATATATATATATATATATATATATATATATATATATATATATATATATATATATATATATATATATATATATATTTATATATATATATATATATATATATATATATATATATCTATGTATATATAAATATATATATATATATATATATATTATATATATATATATATATATATATATATATATATATATA
The DNA here is from genome assembly GCF_015104395.2 of Macrobrachium nipponense. NCBI lineage: Eukaryota > Metazoa > Arthropoda > Malacostraca > Decapoda > Palaemonidae > Macrobrachium > Macrobrachium nipponense. Next base: position 27,921,140 of record NC_061099.1, on the reverse strand, counting down.
TATATATATATATATATAGTATATATATAGATATATCTATATATATATATATATATATATATATATATATATATATATATATATATATATATATATATATATATTATATATATATATATATATAGAGAGATGAGAGAGAGAGAGAGAGAGAGAGAGAGAGAGAGATATATATATTATATATATATATATATATATATATATATATATATATATATATAATATATATATATATATAGAGAGAGAGAGAGAGAGAGAGAGAGAGAGAGAGAGAGAGAGAGAGAGAGAGAGATATATATATATATATATATATATATATATATATAATATATATATAGATATATATATATATATATATCTATATATATATATATTATATATATATATATATAGATATAGATATATAGATATATATATATATATATATAATATATATATATATATATATATATATATATATATATATAAATATATATATATGTGTGTGTGTGTGTATGTATATATATATATATATATATATATATATATATATATATATATATATATATCTATATATATAAAGGTTTAAAAATAAATTAATAATAAAATCTGACAACTTCCGTACATGCTTTACAAAAATAATCAATGAATATTCTTTCGAAAACGAAAAGCTTAAACCGTAACCTAGAGCACTCGAGACATTTTCCTGTAACGGTCTACTTGACAAATATACCACAAAATCGGGGTTAGCATGATTATTCCAGTCACTGTTTTCGATCAAACTCTTCAGCTTTCTTCCTAGTCTGTTATTTACTCTGCGGCATGTTGTTCTTAGCTTCCTATAACAATAGTTCTTAAGCGGATACTTCCAATCTTCAGGAATGAGCATATGAAAACTACGTCGCTTTTCACTCAAACTATGAAATGCCTCTTGCACATCTATTTTCGCAATTTCAATGTATTTCTGCAAGATCAAACGTTGATAGTCATCAAAAGGTCGGTCCGCCAATTTGAGCAATCTTCGTGGAATGAACGATTTTGGTACTACATGTTCCAGTAAGCAATTTCTCAGGAATCTGCAACGAAGCTTCAGCTTGTGGTCCTTAATCAATGCAGAGCAGAAAGAAGTCACGATAGCCACCAAAGAAGGATAGTATACAGCAAAGTCGTAGAGTTCTCGCGTGGCTTCCATATCAGCAATAAGTCACCAAACAGCACGTGACAAATATGTACGTAAATAGCCACATGAAAGGTGAAAAATCAAAGACCAGGTACCAAGCGCTTTCGTGTATTGCGTACACTTCTTCGGGGTACAAAGTAAAATAAATAAATAGAAACATAAACAAGAAAATTTCACAGAACAAAGATCAAAGCCATTAACAAGCAAATTATCATTACAAACTGTCACTACCAAACAAGTAAGAATACTTTAAAAGTGCTTAAGAACTGAAACTGCAGTTAGTATAACAGGCTGTTGCTAAAAGGTGACATTGTATTTCCCTACAATTTTATAAACAAGGTAACTATCTCATTTAAAAAGACCTGAACTCAAATTCATAAGTTGATCGTTAAAATGCTTAATAAATGCAAATTCAATTATGTTTCTTTTTACAATATGGTTACAAAATATTACTTCAGATGCATTTTTCCAGTCTATTCTATGGTTAAAATCATTCATGTGTACAAATAAAGCACTCGTCGATTGACCTGTTCTAACTGCGTAACGGTGTTGTTTTAGACGGTAATCTAGTTCTTTACCAGTTTGACCAAGGTATTTGTAATTACAGCCAGCACAAGGAATCGTGTAAATACAGCCACTAGTTTGTTTTGGGGAATTACGCACAATGATATTTTGAAGTGTTCCTGAATTTTTATATACCACATTTATCTTGAAAGTTTTCAGTAATTTCTGAATAAAAGAAAGATTTACTAACTCTACGACTTTGCTGTATACTATCCTTCTTTGGTGGCTATCGTGACTTTTTTCTACTCTGCATTGATTAAGGCCCACAAGCTGAAGCTTCGTTACAGATTCCCGAGGAATTGCTTACTGGAGCATGTAGTACCAAAATCGTTCATTCCACGAAGATTGCTCAAATTGGCGGACCGACCTTTTGATGACTATGATCTTGCAGAAATATATTGAAATTGCGAAAATTGATGTGCAAGAGGCATTTCATAGTTTGAGTGAAAAGCGACGCAGTTTTCATATGCTCATTCCTGAAGATTGGAAGTATCCGCTTAAGAACTATTGTTATAGGAAGCTGAGAACAACATGCCGCAGAGTAAATAACAGACTAGGAAGAAAGCTGAAGAGTTTGATCGAAAACAGTGACTGGAATAATCATGCTAACCCCGATTTTGTGGTAAATTTGTCAAGTAGACCGTTACAGGAAAATTTCCCAAGTGCTCTAGGTTACGATTTAAGCTTTTCGTTTTCAAAAGAAAATATTGATTATGTAGATGTTGCTAATTCCTTTAATAATCTGGAAAGGAATAGTAGTTTATCTAGTGATGAACTTAATATTTGTAAAGGTATTGTTTACGGTGCCATGTCGAAACCAATCCCAACTAGTATTCCTAGACGTTTTATAAAGTGTTACATTGACTTAAAAAATGATAAGGACCAGCATATTACGAAGGCTGATAAATCCCAGGTTCTGGTAATAATGGATAAGGATGAGTATGTTAGAAAATTGTACAATCTTTTGTCAGATCACGTAACTTATTCAGAACTAAGAAAAAACCCCCTTGCCTCAGTTAATAGTAATTTCAATAAAATATTAAAAAGTGTCTTAAAAGGAAATGATGCTCTAGTCAAACAGTTTTCCTCGCAAAGTGCAACCTTACCGTATATGTATGGTCTTATTAAAACGCACAAGTTTGGTAATCCTGTCCGCCCAATAGTCAGCTCGGTTGGTAGTGTTTCATATAAACTGTCTAAATTGTTAGTTAGGATTCTTATGCCTATTGTCGGAAACATCTAAATCACATATAAAGAATAATACCGATTTTGTTGAAAAAATCAGTAATGCTCACGTAAATTACGACTTTAAAATGATCAGTTTTGATGTTACCTCTTTATTTACCAATGTTCCAGTTGATGAATTATTGAACTTTTTAGCTGACGAATTAACAAAGCATATTTTACCTTTGGCTTCTGACAAAATTTTACAATTGATAAAATTATGAGTTAAAGATTGCAAGTTTGTTTTTAACGGGAATTATTACCATCAAAAGTTTGAAATGGCTATAGGAAATCCCCTTTCCCCAGTACTTAGCAACCTGTATATGGAATTTTTTGGAAGTAAAAATATTACCCGGTATTTTGCCTAAGGGGGTTCTTTGGTTTCGATATGTTGATGACATATTCTGTGTTTGGCCCATGAGCGAAAATTTGAACATATTTTTAGAAAAGTTAAATAATTTGGTGCCTTCTATTAAATTCACCGTTGAAGAAGATAATAATTGTTCATTACCGTTTTTAGATGTTTTGGTTCATAGAAGGGATAGAAGCTTTGTGTTTGATGTTTACAGGAAAACTACCAATGTCTGTTCTTATATCCACTCTTATTCAGACCACCCTGTTAATGTAAAACTCTCAGTTTTTTGTAGCATGTTTTTAAAGGCACTACGGATATGCAGTCCGGAATTCCTAGACTCCGAGAATTGTAAAATTTATGACGTAGGAAATAGGTTTTTAATTGACAAATCTTTGCAGAAAGCTAGAAATATTTTTTATTCCACTAACAATAGGGAGCATTTTGTGAGAGAAAATATCTTAACACTGCCATATACTGTAAATCTCTCTTTTATTCAGAAATTACAGAAAACTTTCAAGATAAATGTGGTATATAAAAATTCAGGAACACTTCAAAATATCATTGTGCGTAATTCCCCAAAACAAACTAGTGGCTGTATTTACACGATTCCTTGTGCTGGCTGTAATTACAAATACCTTGGTCAAACTGGTAAAGAACTAGATTACCGTCTAAAACAACACCGTTACGCAGTTAGAACAGGTCAATCGACGAGTGCTTTATTTGTACACATGAATGATTTTAACCATAGTATAGACTGGAAAAATGCATCTGAAGTAATATTTTGTAACCATATTGTAAAAAGAAACATAATTGAATTTGCATTTATTAAGCATTTTAACGATCAACTTATGAATCTGAGTTCAGGTCTTTTTAAATGAGATAGTTTCCTTGTTTATAAAATTGTAGGGAAATACAATGTCACCTTTTAGCAACAGCCTGTTATACTAACTGCAGTTTCAGTTCTTAAGCACTTTTAAAGTATTCTTACTTGTTTGGTAGTGAAAATTTGTAATGATAATTTGCTTGTTAATGGCTTTGATCTTTGTTCTGTGAAATTTTCTTGTTTATGTTTCTATTTATTTATTTTACTTTGTACCCCGAAGAAGTGTACGCAATACACGAAAGCGCTTGGTACCTGGTCTTTGATTTTTCACCTTTCATGTGGCTATTTACGTACTGTTTGGTGACTTATTGCTGATATATATATATATATATATATATATATATATATATATATATATATATATATATATATATATATATATATATATATATATATATATATATATATATATATATATATATATATATATATATATATTTATTTATTTTTTATATTTTTTTTGCCCTATCACAGTCCTCTAATTCAACTGGGTGATATTTATAGTGTGGGGTTCCGGGTTGCATCCTGCCTCCTTAGGAGTCCATCACTTTTCTTACTAAGTGCGCCGTTTCTAGGATCACACACTTCTGCATGAGTCCTGGAGCTACTTCAGCCTCTAGTTTTTCCAGATTCCTTTTCATGGATCTTGGGATCATGCCTAGTGTTCCTATGATTATGGGTACAATTTCCACTGGCATATCCCATATCCTTCTTATTTCTATTTTCAGGTCTTGATACTTATCCATTTTTTCCCTTTCCTTCTCTTCAACTCTGGTGTCCCATGGTATTGCGACATCAATGAGTGATACTTTCTTCTTGATTTTGTCAATCAACGTCACGTCTGGTCTATTTGCACGTATCACCCTATAATAATAATAATAATAATAATAATAATAATAATAATAATAATAATAATAATAATAATAATAATAATAATAATAATAATAATAATAATAATATTATTATTATTATTATTATTATTATTATTATTATTATTATTATTATTATTATTATTATACTCATTTGTTTTCTGTTAAGAGAATTTTATGTTCTGAAATCGTGTACTGTTAATAGTTATTGATAATCATAATCTCATTCTCTTTTCCTGTCAGGAATTTATTAAGATTATAGCAGAAAACCTAGATACCAAAAATGATTCGACGTCATCCATTTTGCATCTTGTTGATCATTAGTTCCCATAGAAGAGAGATCCATCTTAGACTTATAACCGTGCTGTAAAGAGATGCTCAAGAGATGCTAAAGAAGCTCTCTCTCTCTCTCTCTCTCTCTCTCTCTCTCTCTCTCTCTCTCTCTCTCTCTCTCTCTCTCGTTCCCGACCGAGGGAGATTTAATTTTTACGTAAAGAATTGTATGTCACTCGTAACTTTTGTTTAATTTTCTAATACCATAGTGGTTACTTATGGAATCTGAACAGATTTTATAAAAGCGTGAATAATAAAAGACCCTTAGTAAGTGATTCAAATGGTACCAGATAATGTGTTATAACACGTTTGAAGTAGACTTAAAATAATATTTAAAGTATTTATGGAATTAATTATTTAGTTTTTTACATTTAAATTTTTGTGTGTTCTGTATTTAATTCTTTTGAAGTGTCTTTTTACATATATATTCTGCGTGTTTACCATTTCTTTAGTGTTTGTAAAATTTTAGTGTTGAAATTGGGACTTTTCCACACGGTGTTTTAAGGTTTTGCATTCATAATTTGTTTGATTAACTTAGGTGTTTCTTGCTGATTTAAAATTGCGTATTTGATTTAATCTAAATCTTGTGAATTAATTTTGATTTGCTTGCATTTTATTTTCAATTCTTAAGTATTGCTTAACAGTTTGAATTTTAATATAGTATCTTAATTTCTTGATTAATTTATTTTTTTGATAAATTGATTTTGATTTAATTCTAACAATTAATTCAAGAAATAATTAAACTTTGTGCTGCTTTCAAGTAATAGTAAATTTCCCTGAGATTGTAAATTTCACTTATAAATTTAGAATTTAAAACTTTTTTTTAAATTCAAAATTCGTATACTACGTAGTGTTTTGTTTATTGACCACCAGTGATAGAATGTTAACTTGTGTAGATTCCAACCTTAGGGATTACTTGTAATGTTTTCCTTCAGTTTTCTTGAAGCGAGTTAGGACAGGGAAGATATTTGAAATCTTTAGACCTTTCAAGTTGTTGTTGGATTGCTGCCCTTTAATTAACTTAAGCATAGGAACATCTCACACTTCTTTTAATGAAATTAGTCTGATTTCTTGCATAATTATATGCTTTCCTGACCATATAATTGAGAAAACAATTCACAAAGCAAATGTAATTTTCTACCGACCCCCTCAAGACAAGACAAGAGAGACACCCAACAATAAAATAAAAATTCCACACCTGGACATGATTAAGATGGTGACCCAGACTCCAAGGAACTCTAACCCTTTTGCACTTACTTACCCAAATACCTTAGCCAAATCCCTGATTTACGTCAAATGAAAGACATCCCCCAAGGACACAGGCGTTTACGAAATCCCATGCCTGGGCTGTGACCAACCTTACATCGCTTTTACAGGAAAATCACTTCTCCAATTATTAATACAACATAAACGGTCAGTTAGGTATGTACAAGAGAATTCAGCTATTTTCAACCATATGAATTTACATAACCTCAGAATAAACTGGAATTTATCACTTATTGTTTATAGCAGCAACTGTCTGTACAAGAGTCAGATAATAGAATCGGCCTTGATTAAACAAAGACATGTAATGAGCATCTCAAAGGGAACATGAGATTCAGATGTCCTTGATAAAGTTTTCCTTCAACCAACACTTAAGAGGAATAAAGAAGGATTATCAGTGGGAGTGACCTAAATTGGCTTGACTGTGGATGGATCTCTTGGTATAAGTACCACCTTTTCTGTAACTTTCTCATTCATCTACCTGGAGAGAAAGACAGCAGTCTCTGAAATATAGCATTTTCTCTCTATATTTTGAAATTTATATGAGATATATATATATATATATCTATATATATATATATATATATATATATATATATTATATATATATATTTATATTTTTTTTTATATATATGTATATATAAATTATATATATATATATATATAATTTTTATATATATATATATATATATATCTATATATATATATATATATATATATATATATATATATTATATATATATATATATATATATATATATATATATATATATATATATATATATATATATATATATATATATATATATATATATATATATATATATATATATTATATGTATATATATTATATATATATATATGTATATATATATATATATATATATATATATATATATATATATATATATATAATATATATATATATATATATATATATATATATATATATATATATATATATATATTATATATATATATATATATATATATATATATATATATATATATATATATATATATATATATATATATATATATATATATATATATTATATATATATATATATATATATATATATATATTATATATATATATATTATATAATATATATATATAATATATATATATATATATATATATATATATATATATATATATATATATATATTATATATATATATATTATTATATATATAATATATATATATATATATATATATATATATATATATATATATATATATATATATATCTATATTATTATATATATATATACAAAATATATATATATATATTATCTATATATAATATATATATATAATAATATATATCTATTAGATATATATCTCATATATATTATATATATATATATATATATATATATATATATATATATATATATATATATAAATGATTGCTACAAATGTCCTTTAATATCTAATTCGCTCTACCTCGGAATTAATATATTTTCATATATGTTTAACCAAAGGGAATTTATTCAGCAATAATAGAATTGCTGGCCGACGGGCACAAACCATCGACATCTTCAATTCCATGACTGGCAGTGAAGCCTTAGCCCACCCCGCCACCGCAAGAGGATATAAGTTTACGCTGCCTCCCAACTCAAATACCTGCCGCGCTCAGGAATTTTTAGTTTTGGAGACTGCATCAAACCTACCTCGTCCTCGGTAGTGTTGTAGTGCTTTTGCCAGCACGTAGCCGTTATATAAGTCATATCACATTACCGTGATTCATATACAAATATCGAGCTACAAATGTCCTTTAACATCTAATTCGCTCTACCTCAAAATTAATATATTTTCATATAATTTTAACCGAAGGGGAATTTATTCAGTGATAATTGAATTGCCGGCCGACGGGCACAAACCATCGACATCTTCAATTCCAGGACTGGCAGTGAAACCTTAGCCCACCCCGCCACCGCAAGAGGATATAAGTTTATGCCGCCTCCCAACTCAAATACCTGCCGGGCTCAGGTATTTTTAGTTTTGGAGACTGCATCAAACCCACCTCGTCCTTGGTAGTGTTGTAGTGCTTTTGCCCGCACGTAGCCGTTATATAAGTCATATCACATTGCTGTGATTCATATACAAATATCGAGCTACAAATGTCTTTTAATATCTAATTCGCTTTACCTCGGAATTAATATATTTTCATATATGTTTAACCGTAGGGCAATTTATGCAGCGATAATAGAATTGCTGGCCGACGGGCATGAACCATCGCCATCTTCAATGTCAGGACTGGCAGTGAAGCCTTAGCCCACCCCGACAACGCAAGAGGATATAAGTTTATGCCGCCTCCCAATTCAAATACCTGCTGCACTCAGGTACTTTTAGTTTTGGAGACTGCATCAAACCCATCTCGTCTTCGGTAGCGTTGTAGTGCTTTTGCCCGCACATAGCCATTACATAAGTCATATCATATTACCGTGATTCATATACAACGATACCGAGGACGAGGTGGGTTTGATGCAGTCTCCAAAACTACAAATACCTGAAGTGCGACAGGTATTTGAGGTGGGAGACGGCATAAACTTATATCCTCTTGCGGTGGCGGGGTGGGCTAAGACTCCACTGCCAGTCCTGGAATTGAAGATGCCGATAGTTCGTGCCCGTCGGCCGGCAATTCTATTATTGTCTAGAAAATTACCCTTCAGTTAAACATATATGAAAATATATTAATTTCGAGGTAGAGTGAATTAGATATTAAAGGACATTTGTAGCTCGATATATGTATATGAATTACGGTAATGTGATATGACTTATATAATGGCTACGTGTGGGCAAAAGCACTACAACGCTACCGAGGACGAGGTGGTTTTGATGCAGTCTCCAAAACTACAAATACCTGAAGTGCGACAGGTATTTGAGGTGGGAGACGGCATAAATTTATATCCTCTTGTGGTGGCGGGGTGGGCTAAGGGTTCACTGCCAGTCCTGGAATTGAAGATGTCGATGGTTCGTGCCCTTCGGCCGGCAATTCTATTATCGACTGGAAAATTCCCCTTCGGTTAAACATATATGAAAATACATTAATTCCGAGTAGAGTGAATTAGATATTAAAGGACATTTGTAGCTCGATATACATATACAGGCGGTCCCCGGGTTACGACGGGGGTTCCGTTCTTGAGATGCGTCGTAAGCCGAAAATCGTCGTAAGCCGGAACATTATCAAAAATCCTAAGAAAACCTTACTTTTAATGCTTTGGGTGCATTGAAAACTATGTAAACTGCATTCTTATGGCATTTTTCATCAAAAAAACCTTCAAATATTGATTATTTTGCATTTTTGGTGTCATATTTCATCTCCCAGATGAGCGTTGTAGGCGTCGTAACCCTGGAACATGCGTCGTAACCCTGGAAATAACGTCTATTGACAAAAAAAGCGTCGTAACCTCGGAACGTCGCAAGCCGACACGGTCGTACTGACTGTATATATATATATATATATATATATATATATATATATATATATATATATATATATATATATATATATATATATATATATATATATATGTGTGTGTGTGTGTGTGTGTGTGTGTGTGTGTGTGTGTGTGTGTGTGTAATGGGGTAAATGACCCCATTTCACTAAAAGGAGAGAAGTGATAGCCAAACCTACCTTGGTTGTGTTCCCATTACCTGTCATCCCTGTAGCTAGCTGAAATTAACCTTTAGGTCTTAGGTGATTTCAAACCCCCGATATACAAAACTATAATATTTATTTTCCCAAATAGCTAACATAAGAATGGAATAAAATGAATTAAAGAAAATACCACAGAAAATAATCAAATCACCATTACTTTTCCACGAAAGCATCATGTATATAATTATCCCTCTTTATCCTCACTTGTCATCCCACTACCTGAGTCTTTATCAATACACGTCATATAAAAGTCTAGATAATTATTCATTTTTAAGTAGCAACAACAGAATCCATTTGAAATTTTAAAGATACCATAATTATTAGACAATGAAATGTTAAAGTTCATCAATAATATTGAGTGCCGCACCAAACTTTCCTTCTCAATCCTCTGAAATAAATGTTACTGTTCAAATGTTCTCTGCCTTTTCCGATGGATCGTAGCGCCTCCTCAGATCTCCAAAGACTCTTGTGACCACTACTACAGTTTGTCATCTAATTGCCCCATCAATTCCCATACTGGAGATTATATCTCATTCATTTGTTCTAACGGACATATGGACATACGCACGCTACTGAACATACGAATGCACGCACGCTAGTCTATTCTGTGCGTTTCCATTTCCCATGTCTACAACCTATTTAGCGCACTGACGCCACAGTCACGTGGTTCCGAGCTGATCCAGGTCATTTGCGCGCACTCAATCTCACCAATGCGGCCGGCAATAATATGATGCGTAAGCTTGTCTCGCCTGTTCCAATATTTGTAAGCTTCTATAAACAATTGACACTCTACTGTATTTTTTTTTTTTTTGCATTCCAATCTTGTCCACGTCACTCGATATCGACCTGATTTTCACTTATCACAAAGTTTATCCAGTGCCTTTTACATATATATATATATATATATATATATATATATATATATATATATATATATATATATATATATATATATATACACATATATATATATATATACATATATATATATATATATATATATATATATATATATATATATATATATATGTATATGTATATAGATATATATAGTAGTATATATATAATAATGTATATATATATATATATATATATATATATATATATATATATACATATATATATATATATATATATATATATATATGTATATATATATATATATATATATATATATATATATATATATATATATATATATATATATATATATTATATATATATATATATATATATATATATATATATATATATATGTATATATATATATATATATATATATATATATATATATATATATATATATATATATATATATATATATATATATATATATATATATATATATATATATATATATATATATATATATATATATATATATATATATATATATATATATATATATATATTATATATATATATATATATATATATATATATATATATATATATATATATATATATTCAGTGTGTTAATAGTTTAGTTTGATAATAATGATTTATGTCAAAATGGAACGTTATAGAATACTACTCAGTGTTAGAATAGTAAAACTTTGATAAGTTTTTTTCCAGGGATGTTTGTCACCCTTGGTTGTGAATATTTGCTGAGCCTGGTCATATTTTACCTGGAATTAGCTACCTGTTATCTGAATAAAATATTTTAATTGCTATCGATTGCCCCTGTGACATTCAGATTTAAATAAAGAAAATAATTAATTATATGTGAATATCAATCAATCCAGTAAAATTAGATATATCTCCCTACTCTTAGCAAGCACTGACACCTTATTTATAAAGCAAACCTCATACCCATATGCTCAAATATAAGATTCATAAGAAAGGAGTACTGCATAAGACATCACTGAGGCGTCACAATGTCGCTGGGTGGTCACGTACCGTTAACCTCATACAACAGACTCGCTCCATTGTAAAATGTAACTCTTTATTATTTCGGTAAATGGAATGAAAAGATTCCTGTATATAAGTAAGATATATCTTTTGCATATGCAATTATTTATGCCCTTGAAGATGAGCCTTTAAATGATCCATTGAAATTCGCCGGAAAAGTTATTTAACTATTCATTATACTTTTCAACGGCTCTGCAAATAATGCATTAACGGCTTTTTACACGATATAATTGGTGGAAGAGACGTAATCACACGAGTTTCATTTTGTATATAAACTCTGACATCATATACATGGTCATTATATACATTACTGGCGTCTGGTAATTGAAAGGGTTCAGTTCTTTATGTATAAATCATATATTGGAAATAATAACATTAATTCGTTTTATGTGTCTGCTTGAATTATGTTGTCAATATTCCTAGACAATGATTCAAGACACGAGGAGTTATTTTGACATTGCTATTACTGATTTTTTCTCTTATCTTTTATATATTAGAACTGTGATTTATTCCACAACAATTAAGGCTAGAGAGTCTCATACATTTGGAGTGCTTTACCATTAAATTTAATCAAGATCTGAAGTATCTTCGTGTCATACGCTGCTTTAGCCATCCAGCATACATCGTTATAATAAAGATTAATTGATGTTACACAAATGAATAGTTATAAAAGAAGAGAGACAATATTAAACAAGAAGAGTAATTAATACAGATCGGGTTATGCTTAGGTTTGACCTTTCCCCCACCGTCTTTATATATATATATATATATATATATATATATATATATATATATATATATATTATATATATATATATATATCTAATAAAAGGAGCCCATAAAAACACCAAAATGTAGAGAGAAAAGTACTATATTTCAGAGACTGCTGTCTCTCTCTTCAGGTATATGAATGAGAAAAGTTTACAGAAAAGGTGGTATTTATACCAAGAGATTCGTCCACAAGTAAGCCAATTTAGGTCACCCCCGCTGATAATCTTCCTTTAATCTTCTTAAGCGTTGGTTGAATGAACACTGCGTCGACGATGTCGGATGTCCAATTCCCTTTTGAGATGTTCATTACCTGCTTCTCTTTTATTAAGGAACCGATTCCATCATTTGACTCTTGTACGGCAGTTTGCTGCTATAAATTACACGTGACATATTCCAGTTTATTCTATGGTTATGTTCATTTATATGATTGAAAATAGCCGAGTTCTGTTGTCCATACCTAACTGACCGTTTGTGTTGTATTAATCTCTGGGGAAGTGATTTACCTGTAAATCCGATGTAAGATTGGTCACAGTCCTGGCATGGGATCTCATATACCCCAGAGTCTTTGGGCGATGTCTTTTGTTGGACGTTAATCAGGGATTTGGCTAAGGTATTTGGGTAGGTAAATGCAAAAGGTTGGATTTCCCAAGGGTGTGAGTTACTCTCTTAATCGTCTCCAGGTGGGGAATTTTTATTTTATTGTTGGGTGTGTCTCTGGTCTTGTCTTTAGGGGGTCGGTAGAAAATTACGTTTGCTTTTTGAATTGCTTTCTCAATTATATGGTCAGGATACTTTAAAGATGAAAGTTGCTTGCGAATTAGTTCAAATTCTTTTTCCAGGAAATCTGGGGAACAAATTCGTAAGGCTCTTAAGAATAGGTTGCTAGCTAGACCTATCTTGATGGTATTGTCATGATAGCTAAAATAGTGAATATATGAAAGTGAGAACGTTGGTTTTCTGTATATGGTAAATTTGTATTCTGTCGTGTCTCTGATTATTAAAACATCAAGGAAAGGAATTTTGTTGTCTGTTTCCCATTCAACTTTAAATTTGATGCTGGGCACTAATGCGTTTAATTTTGAGAGGAATTCATTAAAATTACCCCACTTATTATCCAAAATGTTAGTATGTCATCCACGTATCTCATCCACAGCATGTTTTTGGGTTTTATTGCATTTATTACTGTAGTTTCAAAGTATTCCATGTACAGATTGGCTAAAATAGGACTTAAAGGACTACCCATACACACCCGAATTTTTGCTTGTAGAATGATTCCCCGAATGAAAATACGTTATTAGATGCACATAATTCAACTAACTTTATTATTTTGTCAAGTGCCAAAGGGAAATGATCTGAATAGGGGGATAATTTTTCCCTTAAAAACTGAAGAACGTCCTGTACTGGTACTTTTGTGAATAGGGAGTCTACGTCAAGGCTTAAAAGTTTTATGTTGTGAAGTGGTATATGTGCTTCTCTGAATTGTGACAAAAGTCTTCCGAATGTTTGATGTGACTGGGAGAAAAAGTGCCTAAAAAAAGGAGAAAGGAGGCCAGCTAACCATTTAGAAATTTTGTAATTGAAAGCTCCGGCGCATGAAACGATGGGTCTGAATGGAAGATTGTCTTTGTGAGTTTTGGGAAGACCATAAAAGTAGGGTAATTTAGGATTAATTACTTTAAATTTCTCTAATAGTTCAATACTCTTTTTTGTCTTGGCCAATTAATCTTACTTTCCGAAAAAATTCTGTGGGAACGTTCTGGAGGGGATTTTTCGTCAGTTTTTCGTAAGTATTTGTGTCGCTAAGGAGCTGGTTGATTTTGTCGAGGTAGAAGTCTTTGTCCATTATTAGCAAACAGACGGCAAAATTGTAATAATGGAACAAAGACTTCTACCTCGACCAAAACAATCAACCAGCTCCTTAGCGACACAAATACTTACGAAAAACTGACGAAAAATCCCCTCCAGAACGTTCCCACAGAATTTTTTCGGAAAGTAAGATTAATTGGCCAAGACAAAAAGAGTATTGAACTATTAGAGAAATTTAAAGTAATTAATCCTAAATTACCCTACTTTTATGGTCTTCCCAAAACTCACAAAGACAATCTTCCATTCAGACCCATCGTTTCATGCGCCGGAGCTTTCAATTACAAAATTTCTAAATGGTTAGCTGGCCTCCTTTCTCCTTTTTTAGGCACTTTTTCTCCCAGTCACATCAAACATTCGGAAGACTTTTGTCACAAATTCAGAGAAGCACATATACCACTTCACAACATAAAACTTTTAAGCCTTGACGTAGACTCCCTATTCACAAAAGTACCAGTACAGGACGTTCTTCAGTTTTTAAGGGAAAAATTATCCCCCTATTCAGATCATTTCCCTTTGGCACTTGACAAAATAATAAAGTTAGTTGAATTATGTGCATCTAATAACGTATTTTCATTCGGGGAATCATTCTACAAGCAAAAATTCGCGTTTAGTATGGGTAGTCCTTTAAGTCCTATTTTAGCCAATCTGTACATGGAATACTTTGAAACTACAGTAATAAATGCAATAAAACCCAAAAACATGCTGTGGATGAGATACGTGGATGACATACTAACATTTGGGATAATAAGTGTGGGGTAATTTTAATGAATTCCTCTCAAAATTAAACGCATTAGTGCCCAGCATCAAATTTAAAGTTGAATGGGAAACAGACAACAAAATTCCTTTCCTTGATGTTTTAATAATCAGAGACACGACAGAATACAAATTTACCATATACAGAAAACCAACGTTCTCACTTTCATATATTCACTATTTTAGCTATCATGACAATACCATCAAGATAGGTCTAGCTAGCAACCTATTCTTAAGAGCCTTACGAATTTGTTCCCCAGATTTCCTGGAAAAAGAATTTGAACTAATTCGCAAGCAACTTTCATCTTTAAAGTATCCTGACCATATAATTGAGAAAGCAATTCAAAAAGCAAACGTAATTTTCTACCGACCCCCTAAAGACAAGACCAGAGACACACCCAACAATAAAATAAAAATTCCCCACCTGGAGACGATTAAGAGAGTAACTCACACCCTTGGGAAATCCAACCCTTTTGCATTTACCTACCCAAATACCTTAGCCAAATCCCTGATTAACGTCCAACAAAAGACATCGCCCAAAGACTCTGGGGTATATGAGATCCCATGCCAGGACTGTGACCAATCTTACATCGGATTTACAGGTAAATCACTTCCCCAGAGATTAATACAACACAAACGGTCAGTTAGGTATGGACAACAGAACTCGCTATTTTCAATCATATAAATGAACATAACCATAGAATAAACTGGAATATGTCACGTGTAATTTATAGCAGCAACTGCCGGTACAAGAGTCAAATGATGGAATCGGCCTTAATAAAAAGAGAACAGGTAATGAACATCTCAAAAGGGAATTGGACATCCGACATCGTCGACGCAGTGTTCATTCAACCAACGCTTAAGAAGATTAAAGGAAGATTATCAGCGGGGGTGACCTAAATTGGCTTACTTGTGGACGAATCTCTTGGTATAAATACCACCTTTTCTGTAAACTTTTCTCATTCATATACCTGAAGAGAGAGCAGCAGTCTCTGAAATATAGTACTTTTCTCTCTACATTTTGGTGTTTTTATGGGCTCCTTTTATTAGATGGAATTCTGTTGTTACAGAACACTTTTACCAGTCATATATATATATATATATATATATATATATATATATATATATATATATATATATATATATTATATATATATATATATATATATATATATATATATATATATATATATATATATATATAGATATATATATATATATATATATATATATATATATATATATATATATATATATATATATATATATATATATATATCTATATATATATATATATTATATATATATATATATATATATATATATATATATATATATATATATATATATATATATTACTGTATATATCAGGAATTTTTCAATGCCGGTTCTGTAGTATTATAAATAAGAGGTAGAATCTATTGCACATGAAAAATAAATAAGGTATACATCAAACACTTCGCTTTGTTTTATGTCCTTCTTAATTAAGCTTATTCACGAAACTATGATTCATTCTATTTATCATTTGCAACACAGAGATGGACATTGGGATGTGAATATCGGGAATAAGAACATATTTTGTCTCCCATGTTTCATTTATGTATTTCATTTGTTCCTTAGCCGAATCCGAGTATCATTCCTTATATAAAATACAAATGAAAGATAAAATGAAATATGATATTGATAGTGATATGGAGTTCATTGGTAAAGAATGGAGCACACGTGTGTGCCATTGCTCTTGTCTTTGTATGTAAATCATATAGTATCCTATATATGTAAGGGTGTTTTTTATTTATTTATTTATTTATTGTATGTTGTTCCCGTTACCAATGTAAAGATGTTTATTACTGTTATCTTAGTAATGTTTGTTATAGTAACGTTTGTTATAGTAACGTTTTGTTGCTTCTTATTGGGATTAGTTTTATATTTCCTTCTATGTTGCTTTATTGTTTCTTGCTTTGTTTGTTGTTGGTTGTTGTTAGTTGTCTCACGAAGATTAGGAAGATACAGTCCAGTTTTCTTACTTCATTAACACACTAGTAAAATAATACAGTATATATACAAGTTTAGTAGTATGACTACGAATCGAAGTATGAGCCTTTCTTGGATTTTCTCAACGACCCACAACTGGTGAGCCTCTCGACCTCACTCCGCTAAGGCTTTCGGCTATTCTCTGTCTTCTCTCTCTTCAAGCTTGCTTTCTCGAAGGTTCTTCAAAAGAAATTGTCCTTCCCACCAGTAGGCAGACAATTGATTCTGTTCCGCCTTGTAGTCGTCGTTATTGATTGAAGATTATCTGACGACGTGCCTTAGGTGTGATTAATTGACTTAATTTCTCCTTTGTGGGTGTGACTACTGATGTTACCAGAAGTCTTCAGGTTCTAACGAAAGTTGAACGGTCAGGTCACAGTTGAACCGGGAAGGCAGTTTTTAATGGTTGCATTTAGATTATTCTAGCACCCGTGTTTTGGCTACAAACTCATGATTGTTACTCTCGCTCTCTTTCTCTGTCTCGTTTCTCTATTATTCATTCTCTCTCGCACTATCTGTCTATCATTTGTCTATTAATGGTTTTCTCTCATTTATTTTTTTCTCTCTTTTATATTTACTCTATTCCTGACTAATATTCTACTAGCTATCATTACATCACTCGGTGTTCTGCCAAACATTCTCTTCAATGTTTAAATAATATAATGAAATGGATATATATATATATATATATTATATTATATATATATTATTAATCTATATATATGTATATATACATATATATGTGTGTGTGTGTGTGTGTGTGTGTGTGTGTGTGTGTGTATTATTCTGTGCACATGTGCTCCTCTCTGCATGTGGAAGCAACTGAATAATGCATGTAAAACCTAATTGCGTTTTCCAACCGTGACCAAGCAACTGTTATCTTGCGCCGTGACAATTACTATTGATTTACATTGAATTTTCTCGAGCACATGTCCCAAAGAAGCCACATAAAACCGGAGTTTCTTCGCGTGTGACAACTGTTGTACCGTCGATCCTGCTACTGATTAGACGTCTCTGCAATTCCCTCTCTCTCTTTCCCTCACTTAACGTTTTATTCCTTCTCTCTCACTTCCTCCGTCTCGTCTCTTTTTAAGGAAAAAGGTGAGCTTACTCAGTTCATGTTAAAGTATTGGTTTTGTAAGTGTCCAAGTGTTATATATATTATTTACCGATTTCTCTGATCTACCTTCAGAAGATTATCTTAACGTACGTTCACATACTCTCTTTTAGTTAAACAGGGTTTGCAGAAAGTAAAACATTGGTAAAATTCTAATACACTGGGTATTTCTGTCTCCAGAATAACGAATTTATTCCGCTGACGTCTTTTTTCTTTAACTTTGATCATATCTTATATTTAGAATTGTGTCATCTAGCCTGCAAGCTGATTAACATTAAAAAAAAAAAAAGAATTAAAGGATGGAAAAATCTACTAATGCTGAGTGCAAAGTATAGTGGAAAACGGTTTATATAGTCTTTGACAACATTTCATTCTGTTTTACTTTAGTCTAAAATTTTAGTTTAAATATTTTTTTCTTAGAAATTCCATGATTTGATGGAGTATAGTAATATCTGCCTTTGCCCGTCTTCTGAAAATGAACATTTTTCAGAATAATCGTGCTGTTTGGTCATAATGATTGATTGACTGATTAATCCTGGACATCTGGAATCTGAAATGTTTTCTTGATGCTTGTTCCTGGAATCCTTTAATCCTTATCGGTAAAACCTACATGCTAGATTTTCTTCTTTTTTTTTTTTGCATGAACTTACATGATGTTATTGAAACGATATTCAATGTTCTTACTTATCACTCCTATGGAAATCTATTAGTTTATTATACGGTATCTTTTTTTAACGCCTCTGCTTAATGAGCAGAAAATACGCTATTGTTATGGGAAGGTTACGAACCTACAATGTGTTAGAACGGAAGGGCACAACAAGCAGGTACAGTGGTTAAATCGTGATTCTTTATTCACAATAGACTTGGATAACGCATTCAACAAGATGCCGCTTTTTAATACGTTATACCATCATCCTATATTGTTTTATAAATATTATATATCAGACCACTGATTTATCAGCAATCATCTGTAAGTAAATGAAAAAAATTATGTTATATTTCAAAGGTTGGAAAACTTTCCAAGTATTGCCCATATATATATATATATATATATATATATATATATATATATATATATATATATATATATATATAGTATATATATATATATACAAAAGCGAATACCACAAGAAAATGATAGTCAGAAATCCAAGTGCTTTCGTCTTTACTAAGACATTGTCAAGGAACGAATGAAATACAATTGGAGAGAAAGGTCTCCGGTACACAACAACATCAAGAATACCAGATGGTTAATTGTCAAAAGGGTAAAAATTAAAAGAGATAATCCAGGATTATCGGATATCACACGGTCACAAACCTAAACATAGATATAACCCTAACCGAAACTACAAAGTATCCGTACATTCCAAAACATGTAAAAACTGAACATATTGATTTTATTGCTTATATTTATCTATAATTTTTTCATTATGAAGGCATCAAGTTAAAATAAACCTAGACCTAAATTTAGAACATTTCCATTATTTGACTTGATGAAACAAGATTCAATGAAATTCCTTTTAACTACGTCATTACATTTTGTGGGATGTTCCTAAGGGCTTTACGTGTCTGTAGCCCGCAGTTTATTGACGCTGAGATTAAAACTATTTATGCTATTGCATTGAAACTTAAATACCCAAGGACTTTTGTAGATGTGGCATGGAAAAGAGCCAGAAAAACATTTTATTTAACGAATGATAAACTTGAATTTAGTAAGCATAACATTCTTAAATTACCCTATGATGAAAGGTTTTTAGATATTCCTAGAATTTTAAAACATTTTAATATGAATGTTGTTTTCAATAATATTTATGTCAAGAGTTTAGTAATAAAAAATTCTCCTAAAGATTTTCCAGGCTGCATATATGAAATTCCTTGCAAACAGCACCAATATTCTGTGAGAACTGGGCAAGTATCTATGCATTTTTCGTACATATGAGACTTAGATCACCCTATTAACTGGAGATAGGCAAGAGCCTTAATCCCATGTAATGACACGGTTAAAAGGAATATTATTGAATCTTGTTTCATCAAGTCAAATAATGGAAATGTTCTAAATTTAAGTCTTGGTTGATTTAAACTTGATCCCTTCATAATGAAAAAAAGTTGTAAATAAATATAATTAAAAAAAATAACATATTCAGTTTTTACATGTTTTGGACTATACAGATACTTTGTAGTTTCGGTTAAGGTTAAATCTATGTTTAGGTTTGTGACCGTGTGATATCCGATAATCCTGGATTATCTCTTTAATTTTTACCCTTTTGACAATTAACCATCTGGTATTCTTGATCTTGTTTTGTACCTGAGATCTTTCTCTCCAATTGTATTTCATTCGTTCCTTGACAATGTCTTATTAAAGACGAAAGCCCTTGGATTTCTGACTGTCATTTTCCTGTGGTATTCGCTTATTTAATGAAGTCACGTGCATCTACTGTGATTTTTAAGTATATAAATATATATATATATATATATATATATAATATATATATATATATATATATATATATTACGTATATATGTGTGTGTGTGTGTGTGTGTGTGTGTGTATGTATGTGTGTATCTTTCGTGCATTTTGATGAGATAAATTAGTGATTAAGAAATTGTTACAAATCGGTAATTAAAGACTTTTCTACAAACCGACCATACCCCTGGGATTGAGCATTCCAAATATTAGCATCATGAACTGAGATCTTTGTGTGCCTGCATAATGAAATCAAAAGTTAACTGAGTAGTTGCAATATGGTTCTAAGAAAAGTATAACTTTATGAGACTATTACATATATTACAGTTAATGATGATAATTCTACAAGCAGCGTGTGTAAGAAGAGGTATGGAAGACAGTAAAATCCTTTTTTTTTCCTAATAAAGAGACTCTATTTTTAAACTAACAATGAGCACAGACACAGACACACACACACACACGACACACACACACACACACACAGACACACAACACACACACACACACACACACACACACACACATATATATATATATATATATATATATTATATATATATATATATATATATATGATTATAATATATATATATTATAGCGAATACCACAAGAAAAATAATATGCAGAAACTCGTAGCCGAGCGTTTTCACCCTTTAATAAGACATTGTCGAGGCACGAAGGAGATACGGTTCAAAAGAAAGTTATCAGGTAAACAAAAAGATCAAGAATACTAGATGGTTAATTGTCAAAACGGTAAAAATCAAAAAGATAATCCAGGATACTCGGAGATCACACGGTCACAAACTAAAACATACTTAACCATAAGGGAAACGGAAACTTAGCCATACAAACTCTAAAAAAATTTATACAACTGAATACGTAATTTTTATTTTGTTTATATTTATCTAAAACTTTTCTAATTTTGAAGCATCAAGTTTAAACAAACCAAGACTTGATTTAGAACACTTCCATTAGATTATTTGATGAAACGAAGATTCAGTGATATTCCTTTTAATTACGTTGCTACACAGCATTAAGGATATTGCCTGACTCTAGTTAATAGGATGATCTAAATCTCTCATAAGTACGAATAAAGCATTCGATTTTTTTTTTTTTTTTTTTTTTTTTTTTTTTTTTTTTTTTACCGAATATTAGTGCTGTTTGATTCGTTGCGAAAGTGGTTCTCCAGTTTGTCCGTAATATATTTTATCACGCTATCTACAAGAAATTTCATATATGAAGCCAGAAACATCTTTAGGAAATTTTTTATTACTAAACTCTTCATATTAATATTACAGGAACAACATTTATGTTCAAAAGCTTTAAATTCTAGGAATTTATAAAAACTTTTCGTTATACGATAATTTCAGAATGGTATGTTTACGACATTCAAGTTTGTCATTAGTTAAACAAAATGTTTCTTACTATTTGCTATGTTACATCTACAAAAGCCTTTCCTTGGGTATTTAAGTTTCAGTGCAATATCATAAGTAGTTTTAATCTCAAGAATGTTGCCCCATAAAGTTATATGGTTCAGGTATGTTGTTGATATTTTCTGCATTTGGCCAGTTCACGAATATTTTGGTGATCTGGCTTCCGTTTTTCTTACGGTTAAGTATGTGTGATCCCCAATTATCTTTTTGATTTTTACTTTATTGACAAGTAACCATCTGGTATTCTTGACTTTTTGTTCACCTTGAAAGTTGCTTTTCAACTGTATCTCATTCGTGTCTCGACAATATCTTATTAAAGGACGAAAGCGCTCGGCTACGAATTTCTGCCTATTATTTTCTTGTGGTATTTGCTTATATCATGAAGTCACGTGCATCTACTGTGATTTTTAAAGCATATATATATATATATATATATATATATATATATATATATATATATATATATATATATGTGTGTGTGTGTGTGTGTGTGTGTGTATGTGTGTGTGTGTGTGTGTCGTCACAATATAACGCTTGGTTTCTTTAATTAACCGTTTTTATACTTGATTCCATATAAGCTTCTGCCTGAGCACACTTGCAATCTTTCTTCTGAGGACATAACGAAACCATTGTATTTGGTGTAGGGCAGGGGAATTGCATGTAAGTATTATAAAAGTATCACTTGAGAGAAAACAGCGATTATTTGAACGTCCCTCCTTTAAGTAAAAACACTAACTGCAATACCTTATTGAATTCAGAGAGTAAACAAATGGTCAATAATCAAATCGTACACGAAACAAGGAATACAAAATCCTTGAAATAAGCTGCCTAGCCACTAAGAAAATACATTACCAGAAAATAAGAGATTTTAGTCATTTTTACTGAACTGTCTTCAGATAAAGGACATCTCCAAAGTGAGCAATGTAAGATATAAAAAAAATGGTTCATCAAGAGCCTTTAAATTTCGAAATATAAAATCGAAATCAAATTTAATTTCAGAGTCATGATGAACTCGAGAACCTTTGACAGACCCGAAGTGCTGAATGCCCGTGCCCGTCTGGTGTGGATGTGGTACCAAGGGATGCCCGCCCAGAGAATTTCGTACGAGACAGGGCTCAGCACGACTACCGTCTACAGGTGGATTAGGAGATGGCAGAGGGAGGGACATGTCTTCACTAAGACTGGAAGTGGAAGGCCTCGTAAAAGCCATTCAAAGAAAAAATAATTGTGAACAAACCATGAAAAGAAATAATTAACTATTGCTTTAATTCTCCTTATTATAAAAACAATGGTCCCTTTTACTTCTACTTCTAGACCAGCATAGTAATTAAAATATTCAAATTTTAGCATTGAATCAATGTGACCAATTAAATGTTTTCAAGATATTTGGACTAAAGTTTATTTTACCTTTTGAGGGTCAAAGTCTTATGTAGGTTATCATTGCATTTTAAAATATCCGGAATTAGTCTACGCATAAGCTATACCTACAAGACTTGACACTATAAGAAAATGCAAATGAATCCACTTACTGAGGAGGTTATGTACCCCAATGAATTGGGAAAAATGTGAAACCTGACCCACCAAATTTAGATCTGATAAACTTTTATAAACCTCTGCTGATCACCTAGTCGTGAAATACATACATGCATGCAAACATACATATATATATATATATATATATATATATATATATATATATATATATATATATATATATATATATATATATATATATATATATATATATATATATATATAATTATCACATCACCGTGATTCATATAAATTATTCCAGCTACAAATGTCCTTCATATCTAATTCTCTCTACCTCGGAATTATATATTTTCGTATATGTAAACCGAAGGGGAATTTTTTTAGTTGATAATAATTTCGTCCTCTCGTGGGTTCGAACCCGAGTTAGAGCGAATTAGATATTAAAGGACATTTGTAGCTGAATATATATATATATATATATATATATATATAGTATATATATATATATATATATTCTATATATATATATATATATATATATATATATATATATATATACTATATAGCTATATATATATTCTCATATGCTGTTGCTTCCGCAATGCATATATCCTCTCAGTAACTATGAAATTTTATAAGAGTGTTTGCAATTTTTCTGATTCAGTAGTAGTTTGATTAGTGTTAGTATGTTCAGAAATGTATGTTCAGAATTCACAAAAACATAATTTAAAAGTAAAGGAAAAATGTAGAATAAAAACAGAGAGAGAAATTAGCATTGTCCGTTCTAAGCATTAAATCTCTGTCATCACTTAAGAAAAGAGTAGCTCGGAGTTCTCCGTTTTGTTTGGGATTCTGTCAATCATACAACGCTCATGAGTTGTTTCAGACTGATATCTTTCATTTTATTTAGTAGCAAACGATTCTACTGTATTAAAACTTCCTAATATTACTGAAAAATTAAGTCTTATATCTCTCGATTTGTCAAAAGATAATTTGTTGGCATGTAAGTACCTTATGAAATGGAATGATTTGTGACGTCACTCACAGATGTGATGACATTTATTTCATTCGAGAAAATTCTATAATCATATCTTTCATTTTAAGTGAGTGTAAACCCACTTTCTCCCTATATATCGTTTCGAAAGAGAATCATAAAGATTTTGCAAAGGAACTTCGGTCCCAAACATTTGAAGCCAGTTAAACAGTAATGTCTCTCCCAGTTAACTACCATACAAGAGAGATTTTGTCATTCTCAGATTTGAATTGAAACCGTTTCGTAAGAAGATAACATCTTCCTCTCTCTCTCTCTCTCTCTCTCTCTCTCTCTCTCTCTCTCTCTCTCTCTCTCTCTGCTTCAGTAAATTTTAGATTTCGTATTTCTTAGATTTATTTAATATTATTTAATATTGTTTAGTGCTTACTTGTGGAATCTGAACAGACGTTGTAAAAGTGAGTGAGTCACCTCATCTGTAAGTGTTTATTGGTGTTTTCGAAAAAGCCCTTCTAAAATTGATATACCAAGGTAAGAGTTTTTTGATAAGTTCAGTGCAGTAAACTTGAACATAAAAAGGGGGAATTATCACCATTATTCACATTTTGGTATTGGTGAATATTTTTTTTCTTTTTTTGCATTTATCCATTTTTCTAATTCAAGTGATTTTTTTGTGCATTTATTAGTTTTTCTTATTGAAGTGTGTTTTTTCATATTCTGTTATTAATATTTTCTTAGTGTTTTTTGCATTTTGGTATTTTCTGCATTTTTCTGTGTTTACATTCACATTCACAATTTGATTAAATTTATTGTTTTCATTAATTAATTGTTACGCATTTAATTGAATTTAACGTTTGTGAATAAATTTGCATTTACTTAGAATTCTTTTCAAACTCTAATTGTTGCTTAAAGTTTCAATTTTACTTGAATGATTTAATTTTTTGGATTAATTAGGTTTCTTTATTTTTGTGATAGATTAATTTTGATTTAATTTCACTTAATAATTAATTCAAGTATTAATTTAACTTTGTGTTGTTTTCAAATGATAGTAAATTTCCCTGAGACTGTGAATTTCACTTATAAATTTTGCGTTTAATAATAAATTTTTAGTTTTAACATTTTTGTGAGTGTTTTCTTATTTTTCACCAGTATATCTAATTTTGGTTAGGTAGAAATACTAAAACTTTTAAAGTAGTTGATGGAGTGATGCCCTTTAATTAATTCAATTACTTATATGATTACCTCACACCTGTTATAATGAATTTAGTCTCAATTTTTTGTAATTAATAAGTTTTTAAGGAATCACTGTTGCTTTTAGAGTATTCAGTCGTATTTTATCTGTGATGAAGGTTCAGATGTCTGGCTGTTGTGAGGTAACTATTTTATAATTGGTAAGTGCAGTAACCAGAAACTTGGCACTTCGTCATAATATATACATATATATATAAAGAGAGAGAGAGAGAGAGAGAGAGAGAGAGAGATAATATATGCAGGAGGAAGAAACGATTTAATGAAAACCAATAATCACCACTCTAGACTGTTTTGCAACACATGATATGTACATGAAGCATATTAAGTGACGAACTGGAATATGACAAGTAGTTCATAATGATTGATAGCGACTGTAATATGTAATTGTATTTAAAAATTCATCACCAAAATCTAAGAAAAAGTGAAGTGTTTGAATTAATGGAAAACTTCACAACAGATTTCTTTGGGAGAAAAACCACTATCAGATTTCAGAAGGCGATATATTGAATGGTATGAAGTTTACCATTTGAATAAAAGGTTGCTAGTACAAAAAGGCACAGATGAATAATTACAATGCTAATTACTCCTTAGAGTTTATGAGAACGTAACTTTAAAGACATTTTATCTGATTAAACAGAAAAGAGTGTTTTGTTGAAATCGGTTAAATAAGACAGTCACTCATTGTTTTTGACAAAAATAATTCTTTAGCTAAAATAGACTTGGGAAAACTAGGTTTAAAAAATAGGCAGATGTAAATGAAGTGACATCAGTACACTGTAATTCAAAAGGAAACAAAGCTGGGAGAACTGTCATTATCAATTATAACGAACTCACAACAACTTGTTGCATTCATTACTTTTACTAAATTATGATTTTTCTGTTTTGCTTCGAAGGACATCAAAGAAGATGAACCCAGTACTCCATACTTTCTTTTTTATTTTCTTAGGTAAGTTTTCTACCGTTAAGGACAGCGATGATTATAATTATTATCATCGCAAGGTTCATGGAAATTCACATTAATCATGTTTTGATCCGTAAAAATGCTGGTCAAAAATGAACCTTCAAATATCTGTCAACCACATAGATACTTCATCCTCATGATACAGACATGTTTACACACATATATGTATGTATGTTTGTATGTATGTAATCATTGAGCTACAAATGTCCTTTAATATCCAATTCACTCTACTTCTGAGTCAATATATTTTCATACATGTTAACCGAAAAGAATTTTTTTTTTTTTTATACTAATTTCGGCCTCTCGTGGATTCGAACAAGCGCACAGAGGCGAAATCAGGATTTCAGTGAGGTTACCGACTTGGTAACATCACTGAAGTCCCGATTTCTCCTCTGTGAGCTGGTTCGAATCCACGAGAGACCGAAATTATTACAACTAAACAATTCCCCTTCGGTTAACATGTATGAAAATATATTACTCGGAGGTAGAGTGAATTCGATATTCAAAGGACATTTGTAGCTTCATAATTGCATATGAATCACGGCGATGTGGTAAAAATGTATGCATATATATATATATATATATATATATATATATA
This sequence comes from Macrobrachium nipponense, assembly GCF_015104395.2. NCBI lineage: Eukaryota > Metazoa > Arthropoda > Malacostraca > Decapoda > Palaemonidae > Macrobrachium > Macrobrachium nipponense. The sequence continues at coordinate 27,893,179 of NC_061099.1, read as the reverse complement.
TATATATATATATATATATATATGATATATATATGATATATATATGATATATATATATATATATATATATATATATATATATATATATATATATATATATATATATATATATATATATATATATATATATAAGCATACAGCAGGGTCCACAAAACACATCAAATAGGCCAACGTTATTCACATGATACGTTTCGCACATGTTCTATGTGCATCTTCAGTCTGTAAAATAACATAAGAATTGTTAAAATTTACAAAAAATTATTTTAAAAATAAAGTAAAAAAAATTAAATAGTTACTTATAAAAATTAATATTTTTTGTAAATTTTAACAATTCTTATG
>NC_061099.1:27885340-27887840 GCF_015104395.2 Macrobrachium nipponense | reverse complement strand
AGCTTACATTTCTACGATGGTATTTTGTTCTTAGATGTTATACAACATCAGCAATTTACAATAAATATGTTTCTTTTTTTCAAACAACCATTGCACTAAAAATCTAGCTAGAAATTTAAACTTTAAAGTTCATGCGTTTGAAACATATTTCAAGTCTACAGCTTCGGAGAGTTCTGTTTCATAACTGTTAACTATTATATAATAATTTGGTATGTAACTTCTTAATACTTAAGTTTATTACAACAGGCATGTACATAACATTACATAATTTGGCTCTTATCTCAATCTATGGCCGTATATTCACAATTCTGAAACAGTGTGAAAACAAAACAGAGAGATTCGGACAACACGACATTCATCCAATCAGCGACAAGCAGCTAAGTGCAAGTTAAGTGCAAGTTTACCAGGTTTAAAAAAATCGACTATAGTTATAAAGAAACTAGTTCCCACCTTAAACAACCACTCTTCATCTGTTCCCTTGTACATAGCTTAAACCACGCTTTTCTTCTTGTTTACTTTCGATGCGTTTTCAGTACAGCAACCGAACGTCGTTGAGACAAGGTGTCTTTTTTTTAACTACTCCTAATTCTAACAATGCCTTCATATATATATATATATATATATATATATATATATATATATATATATATATATATATATATATATATATATATATTGTTTTATTTTATTTTATTTTTTAGAGTAACTTGTATTTCAATGTTGTAACTTTCCATTTATTACTTTATTCAATGTGTTTCTTATGTCAACAAAAATAATATAATGCTGTATTGTATATCAGTTTTTCATCTTTTATTTTAACCTGGATAATGAGACATTGATCTGGAAACGTCGCGATGCGAATAAAGTGACATATGCTTAATGCTGCTTTCTTCAACGCCTTTTGTTTTATATACATATATATATATATAATATATATATATATATATATATATATATATATATATATATATATATATATATATATATATATATGTGTGTGTGTGTGTGTGTGTGTGTGTGTGTGTGTGTGTGTGCGTGAGTGTGTGTGTATATATGCAAAAAGCAAACTTGCTGGTGTGATCTGATGATGATGAAAGCAATGATAATTTCTTTGCGTCTTTCTTTTTAAAAGGGATCACTATCACCACATTAAATATAATTGTTCTTATTCTGACCTATACATAAGGTTGTTAACAGCTTCATAATATTTATACCCTAAGTTTAAGCATGATAGTGTGTGAAGTTACTGTTACTTGTAACATGTGGTTTTAGTTATTAGACACCATGAGAATGATACACACTCAGTTCAATTCCACCGTACCTTCTATGAAGAGAGTCTTGAAACTAATCATATTTTCCCTTCCAGATAGCTCAAAGAAATTTAGAAAACACATCTCTGTGGTGGATCGTTATCGCAGTCTATGAAGCAGTGCCCATTCTTGAGGGAATTCTACGAGAGGGTTCACAGGTAATCACAGTGATATCAGTTTGAAGCTTTGACTCTTTGTTTATATTTATAGTATAGGAGGCCTAATGTAAATATGAATATTGTATGAAAGACTAGCAAAGCAATACAGTAAAAATCACTCTCTCTCTCTCTCTCTCTCTCTCTCTCCTCTTCTCACTGTTATCCCTACATTAAGGGGTCGGATGCGTCATGCGCCTTCTCCACTGCCTTCTATCAAAGGCATCATCCTCCACAAAACTCTTCTTTCCATATCTTCCTTCACTTTATCTCGCCATCTAACTCTCTGTCTCCCTCTCGATCTCCTTCCTCTGACAGTTTCCTACTAAGGCCCTCCTCACTCGCTCCTCGTCATCCATTCTCAACACATGCCCTTACACCATCTCAATTTTGACTCTCTTATTACCTCTGTAATTTTTACTAAGCTTGCTCTTCATTCCTGATCTCCTCATTCAACACATCCATGAACAGCACAAACAAAAATGGGCTTAATACTAACTCCTGGTGTAATCCAGCACTGATTTCAAAGTGCTCTGTTTCCACAACTGCTGTTATTACTTTCGTGCCCATTCTTTGATCTATCATCTCGACCAGCCTAACCAAATTTTCTGGGACGTTCCTCTTCCTCCAACACCAAAACATCACTTTTCTTGGGATTCTATCGTATGCTTTCTCTAGAATGCACAATAGAACCTCCTGGTTTCCCTCTAGCCTCTTTTCCTCTAGCTGTCTCACTGTGAAGATGGCATCGACCGTCCATCTTCCTCTCGAAAACTTTCAATCCAAGCTCTATTAACTTAATCCCCTGTATTTACCACAATTCATGACATCGCTCTTCTGCTTCTCTATATATATCATCCAGCATCCATTTCTCTCCCTCTGCACCTAGTGCTTTGATAATTTCAATTTAAAGCTTCAATGGACCTGTTGCTTTACCATTCTTAGTTTCACATAATGCTCTCTTCACTTCTGTATCCTGTATCTCCATCACTGGTCCCTTCACCCTCTGTGCTACCTCATCTCCCCTCTCTTATT
>NC_061099.1:27867840-27882840 GCF_015104395.2 Macrobrachium nipponense | reverse complement strand
ATTTAATCACAATAAAAACAATGATAACGCGCCATGAAAGAAGACACTTGGAAAATATGAGACAAAAACGTAATGAAAGGGCAAAAAATCTGGAACTAAGAAAAAGGAGGCTCTTTATTTAAGACAGAGTGATAATATTAAGTCTGGCTTGATTATTTTTCACACAAAAAAAAGGCTAACAAACCTAAAAGAATCAGAAAATAAACCTGGAATGGAAATGATAAGACAGTATGACAAATTAAGAGGAACAAATTATTATGAAAAAATATTGAATGTTAGAATAATAGATTGACCCAGATAAAACGATATATGCGGAAGTATGTAGATATATAGGGACAAATTATCTTTTCTAAGACTGACGTAATGAGAATCTTGTTTCTTATTGTGGGCAGGTTTCGTTTGGTAGAACCGCCAGATGGCAAATGGGGAGGTCCACTTGGCAATGGCACGATTGTAGGCATGATCGGTGAGGTCGCTAATAGAAGAGCTCATTTAGCCATATGTGAGATAACAACTACAGGTATGTAAGGAGACGTAACATAAATCTCATGGCGTATATCTGTACCCTTTTTGACTCAATAAAATCTGTTTCCTTGAGTTTTCTTTCACTTAAGATTCAAATCAATTTTGATGACTATTTAAGAATAAGAATGATGCAGTTAACCTCCAAGAGCTATTAAAATATACTGGAATTTGATGTTCAGCTGTGCAAAAATAATTACGGAAATTTACCGCCATCCACTTGGAAATGGCTTAGTTGAAATACAAAATAAGCTCACATAGTATGATGGCTAGAAGGATATTTGTTCTTAATGAGGAATTGCTGGTAAAATATTGTTCAAATGGAGTGGCACATGAAACAGGCATTCATGTTAGTTGCAAGATTATTTGCTGTATCGTGTCAATACCATGGTAAGCGAGGGATTCATAATTTTTTATTTTCATCCAAATCGAACTAAAAAAAAAAAAAATAGATGAAAACTGCAAATGAATAATAAATGACGCCCACAGGCATTTAAACTCTGTGAATGGTCTGCATAAACATAAGCCAATATCTTCACAAAAAAGAACAATCAATAAACAACTCAATGATAGATAAAGGTCGAGCTATTTAGTCTTTATGACACTTGAAGGATTCTAATCTGTCTCCCATCATCCCATACAGTCACATTGATTAGGATATTTATCAACTTACAGACTGCATTACAAACTCTCTTTTACCCTCTCTCTCTCATGGCAGGAATACGAGAAAAGGTCATTGACTTCTCATTTCCATATTATATGGAAAGTCTAACTCTCATTTCCCCGAAGTCGAAAGAGAAGAACCGAAGTTTTGCCGTATTCTCGCCTTTCACCCCACTGGTAATACCGAACTTTTCATTTTGTTACTCTGAAAAATATTAGGGCCTCTTACTGGAGATCAGATGAAGGTTTTATCAATAGATTGGAATATAAGCATATAAGTTACATAAGCAAAAGATACATAAATAAACAGTTAGGAGGATGATTGAATTAAGATTATTTTTCCGTTATTCTGTAATGTAAAATTGTGATTGAATACATGAATATATTTCAACACGCGCGCTCTCGTACACACAACTGGAGAAAACTAACTTTTTCAAAATATAATATAATATAATATATGTACGTGTGTGCATGTATGCGTGTGTGTGTGAAAGCATATTCATTTATTAGAATAAGTGAATCTGATCCCTTACAGCTTACTCACCAATCATGCATTTACTCATGGCAATCTATAGAAAAAGGGAGGCATTGAGCAGAGAGGGATAAGAAACTTGAAATACCTAACAAATGCGTAATTCAATGAAAATTTTCTAATATTCCCATTTCTTTTACAGGTATGGCTCTGCATTGCAGTTTGTGTCATTATAACTGGCCCTTTAATGTCCGTCATGTACTGGATTTTAAAGGAATATTTGCCAGAAAACGAGAAAGCACTAACGATAAGTGACGTCACATTCAACATGTTTGCAACATTGGTTGACCAATCCAACCTAATTAAGTCGAGACTCAGCTCTCCAAACTATTTCTTTGTTTTTTGGTATATTTTCTGCCTAATCGTATCAGGTATTGAAGTCAAATTTTTTATTGTATTTCTGTTATACTTGTATAAAGTTTTCAGAAACGATTCTTGAGAATACCTACATACATACATACACAAATGCACCTCATTAATTGTAATCTAACCGTGTACCATGAATATAGTGTTATGCGCTTTTTTGTCTTCATATAAGTACATGCATACGTACATACCTGGTGCTAAACATAAGCATCATTAGAAGCTTATAGATTACTACATTACAGCGAATCATTCTCTAATAGAAAAGCATTATCACACACCACACCACACACATATATATATATATATATATATATATATATATATATATATATTATATATATTTATATATATATGTATATATATATATATATATATATATATATGTGTGTATATATATATATATATATATATATATATATATATATATATATATATATATATATATACATATATATATATATATATATATATATATATATATATATATATATATATATATATATATATATATATATATATCAATGAGGAGGACAGGAAGGCATGCTAAAAAGGGTCAATTTATTCCGGACGTTTCGTAATGTCTTCATTACATTTTCGAGGGCTGTACAAAATAGATAACATAAATTACAATAAAGCTAAGTATTTAAAATAAAAAAATTAAAGGTGCACAATGATTACAAATTAAAAATAAGAGGACAACTTGAAAAAACAAAACGTAAAATAAAGAGGACAATAAATTATTGAAATAAGTAAAAAAAAGAAAAATATTCAAAAGTTAAGCAAAGCTGGACCAACCTATTCAACGGCAATGTCAAGACTGGAGAGAAAAAATAGAATAGGTCGGTCTGGCTTTGCTTAACTTTTGAATTTTTTTTTTCTATTTAAAACATTTTTTTTACTTACTTTGCTAATTTTTTGTCTTGTTTATTTTACGTTTTGTGTTTTTTAATGTTGACCTTTTAGTTGTTCTTTTTAATATTTTAGATTTGTAGTCATTGTGCAACTTTCGTTTTTGAATTTAAAATTATTAGTTTTATTGTAATTTATGTTATCTATTTTGTACAGCCCTCGAAAATGTAATGAAGACATTACAAAACGTCAAGAATAAATTGACCCCTTTTAGCAAGTCATCCTGTTCTCCCCCTCATTGATGTATATCATGCTGTGGCCACCGCTGTTTATATATATATATATATATATATATATATATATATATATATATATATATATATATATATATATATATATGTGTGTGTGTGTGTGTGTGTGTGTGTGTGTGTGTGTGCGTGTGCGTGGAAAGGTGCTATTTGATGCAAGTAATATTGTTAATTAATTTTCCTCAGCGTTATACTCAAGTATGCTGACGGCAGCATTAATTATACCGTCTTTTGAGAAACCTATAAACTCACTAAAGGATTTACCCGGTGCAATACGAAATGGCTACACGTTGGCAATTTGTGCTGATACGAGTGAGGAGAGTATATTTAAGGTTAGTATTATCACCTATTTACATAATTGTTGTAGAATATAAGTCAATGTACCTCCACCAACATGTCAGCGCGACACTGTTTCACTATTTTCATTCAAAGTCTTTCTACCTGTCGTTCTGACTCCTCTTAATAATATATGTTTTAGTTTAATATTTTCTGATTCCGTTACAAGCCAACAATATTTTTTTCTGTTGTTATATTCATACTTTGCATTGCCTAAATTTTCTTGCTCAAGGCCATTAACAATTACTGCCATACCGCTGAAAGCTATATAGATGTACTCAGAAATTTACATTTAAACTAATGACTTGCCAGCTACTTGCTACAAAACCCACTGGAAGTCGTGATTCCCACACGAACTTTGCTTCATAATATACGAAACCGCTTAACGAAGATGTGTACATTTTATTGAGAGACATTTATTTTCAAATGCTGAACTATATTACATCTAGAGTTACTTCGTATTGAGGTAGCAAAATCGCACTCTCTATTAGTTTTCTGTAAATGAAAACTATTGAGATGGCTATGTCTGTCCGTCCGCACTATTTCTCTCCGCCCTCAGATCTTAAGAACTACTTAGACTAGAGGGCTGCAAATTAGTATGTTGATCGTCCACCCTCCAATCCTCGAACATACCAAATTGCCGCCCTCTAGCCTCGGTAGTTTTATTCGATTTAAAGATAAATTTAGTTATGACTATGCATCTGGCACCGTAACAACACAGGCCACCAAGGCCGACTGAGTTTCATACAGCTTTATACGCTGCACAGAAAACTCGATTGCGCCGAAGAAACTTCGGCACATTATTTGTTTGTTTTTATCGTGTTTTAACATGAATGTATAATTCCAATACAAAAACAATATTGTTAAAAACTTCCCTCTCTATCAGATTCTTTACTGAAAGTATTTCAACACTGATATGATTGTTGCAGTAACAGCTTCGATAAGTAAGCTTCCTACATTCTGGCCTCAGATCAATGCCTGAGGGTGCAAAATTCCCAAGACTTATAATATAACTTCCTGTGGGTTTTCATTTTACACTGACAAATCACTATTCATGTGTCAGGTATTCACTGCTAATTCGTAAGTATAGCAGTTCTAGTTAATTCAAATTTTTGATCGACCCACTACGACTGGAGATTGAAGCAATTTATAGGGTAGTTATATAGCCAAACACTCTCAAATTAGACCAATTCAGAATTACAATTCTTACGTAGACTTATTATTATTATTACAATTATTACAACTTTCTATTCTTGAGACGAAGCAGGAATTTCGAGTTTATCAGACCTAATTTTCAATGATAAATATAAGCTAAAGTTAAATCCTTTGTCAACATAACAAAGTAGTTATTATACTTACCTCTTTTAGAATGCCGAGGAAGGTATATATGCCGAGACATGGAAGTTATTCAATCACAAAGACCGAGCCAAAAGCTTCGTAAGTCACCCCAAATTTGCTCTTGATAGGGTGAGTATATTATGTCCACATTTGCTTGTAAGAAATGAATAATTTATTGAAAACCTTTCGTAAGCCAATAACATTGTGTATAGTTACTTCTTAAATTATTATTCCAAAAAATAATTGTTATCACAACAGTCAATATCAGATACTAAGACATAGAATTTTATGTACACGAAGATAGTTGTAGAGTTATTAATGACTTCATCTAGGCAAGAGGAACATTACTTATTTGTTAACAAAAGGCTTTGCCTCCTAACGCATGAGGGAAATGTACTTAAAAACTGCAAATACAATTTTTATATATTTAAAATAAAAATATTATTTCTACTATGGCATTCATCAACACGGACCTCACTTACTTTGATAGTAAAATTCATAAACAAATCTTAGTAATCAAATTACTGATAAAGGAATCGAAGAATTTTGTTTTTCTAGTTATTCTAAGAACTGCAGTTTTTGATGAATATAAATTATCTCTTTTGGTAGCTATTGTTTATTCAGTAACAAAATATCACGAATATAATCTTGAAATTTCCAAGATTTAAACTGGTTCCTTTACCGTCAGTTGCCAAAACAGTGATTCCATTTATATCCATCAAAACATACATAAAAGCAGACGTTATTTTCATTAGATAGGAAACATACATAAATGATATATATATATATATATATATTATATATATATATATATATATATATATATATATATATATATATATATATAAATTTTTTTTTTTTTTTTTCAAAGTAATTCATCTACAACTTCTTAAATTCATTTGTTTCTCTTGCATATGCTGTGTATTATAAATGTTTGTTTAACTGTGGATATACAGTAGATAGATGTTATAGCTGAGATTTTTCCTACAATAAATCAAGACAACTACACAGAAAGTATATTAATATTTATAAATTAATAGGTACTTCGAACAAAAGGATGACAAAACTAAATGTGTTAGCTTTCAAATTCTTCCAAGGGCAGGTAACTTTTTTTTCTCATGTTAGTATATGATAAATACGTTTTTTAGCAAAGTTTATAAGGAAAATGAATGACTGGAAAAAAAGTAATCTCTGCTCTTCTTTTGTAATGATATCCAGATCCTCACGGAAAAACTGGTTTTGATCAGTGGAATCGTTGGAGACAAATACCATGCGATGGGAAATGGAATTAACAATTATTATTTCGCTCGTGATACCTTCGCCCCCCAGCACTACGCAGCTGCCTGCATGCCCGGTGCCCCATTTCTGCCTATATTCAATAAGCTGTGAGTTGGACTGTTCTTTTGTTAAGCTTCTTTATTTTAGTGGTGTTCTCGATTAGTTACATAGGTTCAGATATATCGTGATTCTTACAGAATAAAACTAGGTTGGGCAGAGAGGAAATAAATGCCTATCATATAAATCTGTGCTCTCTCAGTTCACAGCAATATGGAAAAAAGTCTTTTGTTTATTTAAGTTGGACGTATAGATAAGATGTACTGTCATGACTAATATGCTATTGGTTATTCACTGTTTTAGAGCAGCAGTAATGAATCTAGCCTACTTAGTTTCATGAACTCTTTTTAAGGATCTTTCCTATATAGTAACCCCCAAGGGTTTAACCCGGTATTATGTTGCAGCACAATATTTTCAATTCAGAATCATCAAACAGAATTACATACCGTGACATCAACACAACTCTCTCAGTTTATGATGTTCATTTGGTTAATCATAGTAACCCCGAACACGAGAGAATTTCATTCACCCGCTTCAGACTCTCATCTCACTTCCTGGCAGTGGAGGTCGGTGGGTGGGATGGGAGATGTTGCGCCGTCTACCGTTGGAGGAGTGTTTGTGTACTTTTGGTGCCATACAGGCAGAGGCACATGTGGTGCAGCATTGAGCCAAGAACGCAGAATTATATGAAACCATTATAATTTTACAAGTAGTGAGGAAATATTTTCTGACCCTCGTGATAAGTCAGAACAATGTAAAATAATACATTTAATTCTGTCTTCGTACGTGTGAGGAAGGTACTCAAAACTTTGAAAAGGTGTTGTTCAGCATGTTGGATGTTATGATTTTTTTCCTGAAGTATATCTAGTTTTATGATTTGCAAAGAAAGTTGTATTAGTTGAGTTTTTGTTGATTGACCTTCATTTAGAGTTTTGATTTTAAAAATTAATATGGTAAAGATATTACATAATTTTATTTTTTCTTATGGAGATTTATATGTGTAGTTTGATGTAATTTTGTATTACCATATCCAAGAGCTTGTAATGTTAATAATTGAATATGTTGTGGTTAATAAACTTCTATCTATCTAGCCATCTATCTGTCTTTGCGGCGTGTTGCGCACAAGGACGTTGTGGATTACAGTAAATATATAAACAAAACTGAAAATATCACAAAGCTAATGACACCCAAGAAATATTAGTCTTAGATAACGACCCCCGAAAACTATTGAGGGTTACTATCTAGGAAAGATCCCTTTCTTAGAAACCCCTTGTATCATACGCAGCGCTTAACAAATGGAACACATAATATTTGACGAAAGAATGAAAGAACTCACACACACACAGACACACACACAAACAAACTAATCAACTCTCAACTAACCTATTATGCACTTGAGGATGGTAACTGTGATTACAAACAGTTATTTTTTTTTTCTTTTATCTTTTTGCAGGTTAATGTATATGGTAGAGAGTGGATTAGTTATGAAATGGGAAAAAGATGAGTTCCAGAAACTGGCGGGCATCAAAACCACTACTGAACAAAAAGGCCCACGAGCTTTCTCAATCAGGCACTTGCAGGTATGATTCGTCTCCTAGGAAATAATATGAATTATATTCAGTAATCTGTATCGTGAAAACAAATAATTTTGGTTTATCAAACTTATAAACTGACATCAGATTTGTGTAAGGTTTTAGAAATTATGCGATGATGAAAATGTTTTAGTAATTCCTTCATTTCTGTTTCCAGGCAGCCTTCTATATCTTGATTATTGGGTTCGCAATTGCAGCAGCAGCTTGTGTCACCGAACTAATTTTATCTTGCATATAAGGAAGGAAATTGCACATATAATTGAACTGATATTTTCCAATATGATATGGAATCAGTCTATGTAATCTTTTCATTAAATGTACGACTGAATATAAGTTATTTTTGTCAGATATGTTAATAATGATTTGTTCCTAACTGTTCTTTACATCAAGAATATAATTTGATTTTGGGGTATGGCATCCACGAAGGAAAGTATACTTCGGGGGTACCGAAGGAGATGTGCACGAATGTAGTTTACAAATTTACTTGTCCAGAGGAGATGTGTCAATCTCACAGCCAAAACTACATCGGGCACACTATAACGACCCTTCGGAGACGTCTGCTGGCTCACAGAAATCAAGGGGCCATCCATCAACACTACACAGATGTTCACGACAGAAAGCCATCTCTACAAGAGCTCATAGAAGGCACCCAGGTCGTGCACAGAGAAGACAACTATGGTCGTCTCTTAATAACCGAAGCGGTGAGCATCGTTATTCAGAAGCCGACCTTGAACGTCCAACAAGAGTCGGACCATATACTCCCCTCCAGCAGGAGAAGGAATACGCAAGTCAACAGGGACCAGACAACACGCTCCTACCCACCGAGAATATCGGGCCCCTTAGAAGACACGAGAGGGCCCAGCGAGAGCCAAGTAACATCCTTGCTCAGGTCGTTGAGACCCCGCCCAACACGAATCTGCAGCCGTTAACAAACGTAGACCATTTGGACACACACGTACACACACACACACACACGTTCACTCACTCACTCACTCAAATTTAAGTTATACACATTTATGTATAAACAGAAATTATCTGACTTGTACCTTTATGCATACTATAAAATAATTTTTTTTTATTCCTTTATTTAGATTTCTATATTAATTTTTATTTCTGTATGTAATTTTGTAATTTATCTAAAACCAACTTGTAACATTAAATCTTAAACATACATTTAAGGAAACACTAGCACATGGCATTGTATTTTGAATATTTATTTAACCACGGTTTATACTTTCACTGTTATTGTCACAGTACATATGTCCTTATGTTCTTTGTATCCAAAACAACGCCCTTAAGCTGTTAATCCCTAGACTAACCAGTACCCATACCTCAAGGTCATACTTCCCACACGATGAAATAAATAGGCCGAAAGGCCAAATTGTAAAGTCAGTAGTCGCTTGATAATGCCATAAGGCGAAACAGCTGTCGCGACAAAATTCAATAAATGGAAGAAGGAAGTCTGTGTATTTTTCACCAGAAATTGACGAACGAGAATCAGAAAAAACTTCGTCGGCATGAAGATACCTGCAAGAAACTTATTGATGCCACTAAAGCAATTGCTTTTAACGAAAATTGCATAAGAGAAAAACTATGCCTAAAAGTATATATATATATATATATATACTATATATATATATATATATATTTATATGATATAATATATATTATTATATATATATATATATATATATATATATATATATATATATATATATATATATAAGATTATATATATATATATATTACATACGTATATATATATACACACACACACATATATATATATATATATATATATATATATATATATATATATATATATATATATATATATATATATATATATATACGTATATATATATATATATATATTATATATATAATATATAATATATATAATAATATATATATTATATATTATATATATATATATATATATATATATATATATATATATATATATATATATATATATATATATATATATATATATATATATATATATATATATATATATATAAGATATGTGTGTGGGGGGGGGGGAGCGGGGTGTAGCCACCCCAAGAAATGTTTTGAAGAAATGAACATGATTTGAAGTATTTTAATGCCATATAGATATGAATTTTTGGATGATATTAAAGGAAAAGGATGATTGATTCATCAATATTAGTCAGTCAACAAGTCATAAGTTCACAATTTACAGATTGGCTAAAATACGGTAAAAGTCTTCTGTGACATCCTCAATATGCAGTTCAACTTAACACTGTAGAGACTATAATCGGTATTTAATATTACAAACTTTTACAATTTTAGTAATAAGGATAAACATAAACTTATTATTTTATGGTGTAGTATATAATAGGATTTATATGATTCCATTGAGAGTCCATCTAATATGATAGTGTCCTGTAACAATAACAGCCTTTTACTCCAATGTGGGTTTTAATATCTAAGGTTAGGACTGGTAGCAAAATAGGTTGTAAATTAGTGAATGACAAGAATGAGAATATAATTCTAGTGACAGTAATAGTAGAAAAGCAAAAGATAGTATAGAAGGGGACATTGCTGAATGAATTCATAATTGAATGTATGAAATGAAAATTTTGCAAACAGTGACATAGTTGGAGGCAATCCATTTCTGGGCAACTTTTCTAGGACTAAAGCATTTTTATATTCAATAAAGAAAGTGCTCACCTCCGGATACAGCCAAACAATGTAGGTACATGAAAATTTTCCAAAATTACTTGCTCATGTGTGTGGCACTTTGTTTACAAATTTATTAGCTATGTCTTGAGGGTCAAGTGCAGCGAGACGCTCTCTTCTCGGTGAGCATGACAGAACATAAATGGTTAAGCCGTTTTTGGGTCATAGTGGAACGCAGCCAAGTTTTCATGCACCTGAACTTGCTGAAGAGACCAAAAGAAGTCTCAGCAAGCGTTCAGCCTGTGAGAACATTCTTCGAACTTCCGGCACCATATTTCCAAAGGCCTTTTGGTAGTTCTCAACAGTTGATGCACCACTGAACTGATTACGGAAAAAATAAATTTCTTGTTTTAAGGAATCGGAACGTTCTGGATATTTTTTTGACTGACTCTTCGCTGAATGACCTAGTTAAGAACATTTCACCTAAGTTGCGGTACATTTTGAGATTAAATGAAGTGAAATACTCATCTAAATACTCTGAGGCACTGGCAATAACTTTGAAGAACTCTATGATGTAATACTACTCTGCGCAACTGGGAGTATGTTCTTGAGAATCATCATCAAGCCTCTTTGGAATCTTGCCCTTGTGAGGGAGAGTCACTGTTTCTATACTTCACTCCTCAATTCTCTCTTTTGCAACTTGAAAATTTTCTTAAACTTGTTGTCTGTACGGAGGGATTTGAGATTTTCTGCAGATACTTTGATAGCAGTAAGCATTCCATTAACTGTGACTTTTGAACCTTGAAGGGTTTTATATTTAGAAATAATGGTGAATGTTTTATATGCTGGAAGAAGTTGTCCAGCAGTGTATCGATTCTAACCTATAACCTAGCGATAGTTTAACTTCCAAACTGAGCCATTCTATTTTCAGGTCTACCAGTTTGCTAGTTTTAATTTTACAGGCAGCTGCTGCAAGCGTGGCATTTGCCGATTCCGTAATTCCGTAGGTAACAATGGGATACGCCAGTGAAAATTTAAATGAATATTTAATCTGGCCACGAACTTATGAAAAAATACACAATTATTTATTTTTTATTATAATATTTTATACTTTGTGTTGAGTATGTAATCTATAACATTATTAATAACCTCATTTTCAGTACCTGTTATATAAAACTTGGAAGAAAAAAGTGGGGGAGACGATTAATATGTTGTTCCCCCCTGAATAAAAAGTGTGGGTGATGTGTTACCCCCGCAGATGACCTCCATGATGGTAATGAAGGTTAGGAATAAAAAGTGAGCATAGGCAGGTCATATCATGCACATTAGCTCAGACGGCACACGCATTTTCCTGGGGATGTTTATTGGTAATAAAAACGGGCTATGCAATCAATGAATATACCTTAAACGTGATGCCAGTGGGTAACTTTGTCTTATTAGCATTCATAAATATTCAAAAAGCCCAATATATATATATATATATATATATATATATATATATATATATATATATATATATATATATATATATATATATATATATATATATTGGGCTTTTTGAATATTTATGAATAAGACAAAGTGACCCATTGGTATCCTAATCTTATATAAATATATATATATATATATATATATATATATATATATATATATATATATATATAAGATTAGGGAACATGTAAAGCAAGAGGTAAATTCAATAAGCGGGAAGAGGAAGGCATAATTAGGCCTAGTTCCTCACCCTTTAATTTTTCATTGTTAGCAGCGCCTAAGAAGGATGGCTTGGTCCTCGTTTGTGTGGAAATTGGATGAGAAAACCATCTGCCAGATTTATTTGATTATCAGGTTTTGGGTGTGAATTTGCACTGCATGGCGATTTTGTAACTATTACCCGACGGTAATCTCGAAGGTGCTCCAAGTATTTTGGAAGGATTTTGAGCTAAGGGTGTCATCAAATGGTTATGATATGTTGGGGATGATTCAGATATTCTAGAGTAGGGATGATTCAGACGTGTCCGGATCATCCCTCCTAGCAAACGTTTACTCATTATGCATTTTAACAAAGAAATAAAAGATTTTCACTAATAATATTTTAATCATATTTTGTGTATATGCAGTCATTAGCCCCTAATTACCTTATGAAGCACTTCATAAACCCATCATAAAACCCCTCATTACCTAGAAAAATAGCCTATCTCCTGTTTCAGGTTGAATATAGTTCTTTAAGGTCTATCATGGCCCGAAATTATAAGAATAAAACCAATAGGGAAAGATATGCCGCTGCTATAGAAAATGCACTTCAGGAGGTTATAGAAAAGGGTGGTTCTGTTAGAACAATTGCTCTTAAGTTTGGAGTCCCTCGAAGCACATTTTATGATTATGTGAAGAAAGATAGACAAGGTTGACCAGGAGGATTTTCACCACCTACAAGCTCAGTAACCTCACATGAAGCAACACCACAGCCACGCCCTACACCATCATCACAACAGTTATTTCTCCTGAGAATATTCTACCATTCCCAAAAGATGGAGAGAGGAAGGGAATAGCTAAAGGCAGCATGCGAGGAAGATGCAAGGTTTCAAAAAACACTTCAGAAGAGCTTGAACTTGAACAAAAAGAGCTAAAGCAGAAGCTAAAAAAACCCAGCCAAGAGGGAAATGAAGTTTGGAAATGAAAGCTCAAGAACATCAAAAAGCAAGTAAAATACTTAAAGGTAGACACAGAAGACCAAAGCAGAGATGAATACCTTCATCATCACCTTGTAGATCTCTTGACAGCCGAGCTTAACAATAATTCTTCTGACATCTCAGAGGAGGAGATTGAAGACACAGAAGTTGGTTTCATTGATGAAGTCCCATAGGAGTGAAATTTCGTTCTTGTTGGGATAGATCCAGTAAAGGTTGTGAAGTTTATAATGTAGGTAATTAGTCAGCAATTAAGACGAGCATGATGAATTTCAGGTTTCTTATTTAAGAAAGTCACAGAAATTTGCTAATAGTAGTTTAAAACTTCCAGTTATTGAGGATAAAGCAACTGTTGGTAGAGAGGAAGTAATAGGAGTGCTTCCAAACACAGTTCAGCAGAGCATTAAAAAAAAGGCAAGGCTATTCCAATGTTTGTTTTTGTTTTGCAGGTTACACTATTCATTAGGCAAACTTTAACATTTAGGGGAAACAAATGTCATGTATTTGAGTTACATTTAGTGTTTGGTTTTTACTCGTGGAGAGTATAATTTCATGCAAATTTTGGTTGTTTAAAACTTTTATGGCGAGGATATTTTATATTTAGTTTTTTGGCTTTGGATACAATATTCTTTAAGCCAACTTTAACATTTATTCTCAGCAAATATCGTGGATTTCTAGTTTGCCATTCACCAAGGGAGAGAATAGTCTTTTGTGTTGATTTCGATTATTTCAGTAAAACATTTCGTATGGTATTCATGTCTCATTTATCATCTGCCTTCAAGACAGATATCAATTATAATAATTATTGACCGAATCATTATCATAGGTATACGGCGTGCCACATTCACTTGTAAATGTAGGATGATGTGGCTATACATTGACATGTCAAGGATATCCGGGCTCCTTAAACTCTTGCTTCTAGATAGAAATAAAAGAAAAAATATCATCCGAACATCACCGCTCTCCGCTATGGTTTGCGATACTATTGTGATGTCCCCAGCTGAAGCGTTGTTTGGTTTTCCAGTCTGAGGCGCTTTCGATTTGCTATAGATTCCG
Organism: Macrobrachium nipponense; assembly: GCF_015104395.2. Classification (NCBI taxonomy): domain Eukaryota; kingdom Metazoa; phylum Arthropoda; class Malacostraca; order Decapoda; family Palaemonidae; genus Macrobrachium; species Macrobrachium nipponense. The sequence continues at coordinate 27,868,613 of NC_061099.1, read as the reverse complement.
TCTCGTTGTGAAGGCGTGTTCGTTGTGATGATACCGTAAGTCATTGGTCTCTACAGCTAAAGAGAGAAGCGTGCCTCGATAGGATTCTTAAGTGAAATAAGCAAGAAATGATTGACAGAAGCAATTAAAGTCAGGTAATATTGAAGTTGCTGCTGAAATAGATGTCAGGAATCAGTTGAATTATAAATTAAGGCCTAAGTTTGAGGGTCCGTTTCGGGTTGTAGAAATAAAGAAGAGGAATAAATTTGTTGTTCGGGATGAAGGTAAAAGGTTGTCTACATTAATACATAAATCTAAGATCAAGAGAGCTACATAATACAATAATATTATGTGTGGGCTGGTTTTATTGTCTTTCAACTTTATGTTCAATTGGTTTGAACAGTTGTTTATGCTCTCAACTCTCTCTCTCTATCTATCTCTCGTTCTCTCTCTGAGCAATTGCGGCGATCTGCCGTATTATTGTTGTTTTTTTTTTTTTTTATTAATATTACAATTGTTTACTGTTTGCGTTTTCCGCGCTATCTTTGAGGTGTGTCGTATGTTTTTTTGTTTTGTTTCTTTTCTCTTCAGATAATGTGTGTTAAATGTAACGCTGAAGTCCCGTGGTGTTCTATGGCATTTTTTGTAAGTTGTTGGGGAAAGTTCGTAATTACGCTGTAGTCGGCAGTTTGGGGTTTTTATTATGATTTGCAATGGTTGTTTTTTATTTGGTGCTATTTTGAATACTGAAGTGGTGATTGAGCATTTTTTTTTTAGTTTATTTTGCTTTTGAA
>NC_061099.1:27864122-27867340 GCF_015104395.2 Macrobrachium nipponense | reverse complement strand
GTTGGAGGATAGTGATGAGGATGAGTTTTCTTCAACGAACGTTACACAATTCCAGTGATTGCGGTTATGCTAGCCGTCATACTGATCACAATTTGTGCATTAGGAGTTCTTTAAAACTTAAACTTCTTTGCATTCGGCGAGGCACAAGAGTTTCCAGCAATGGAGGTAGCCCTAAATCATGTGGTAAATTAAAACATTGTACATTAGTTGCGATGTGGTGTGCGACAGGAGTGCACAAAGGACATAAGTGGCTGAGCCGTATTAAAGAAAAAGTAAATGTGTCGGTGGAATTGTGATGCATCAGCTTCTTGGCTTGGAGAGAGAGAGAGCCTAGCGACAGCCTTCTTCGAAATGAAGGAATTGATGATTATGCATCAACCAGTTGCTATGGGATTTAAGGTGTGTCTAATAGGTACATACGTTTGTGCATGTAATGATGGGTCCAATCGCCTGACACTTGGGGAGAAAAGACACACACTCCTGAGACAAGGATAAGGACAGTTCGGGGGACACGAGTCTAGAGAAGACCCATCGAAGGTAGGGCACATATAAAAGACTTTGCCATTGAAAAGAGAGAGTGTGGTGTGTATACATTTATCTAACATTAATTAATTAATTGTTTGTTGTTGGGGAATATAGCGGATATGTCTCTTTGTTTCAGATGAGTCCATGTCATTATACTAGAGAACAGGATTCTCTAAAGACATGACTATTGAAAATGTAGTGATTGACAATTTGGGAGTTTGGGGGTGATTACTTAGTCTAATTCAGGAGAACAGAATGACAACTTACAATTATTTTGTGGGTCAGACTTAGTTCTTAATGTGACATCTTTTAGTCACTTTGTTCATATTATGTTCATGTAGAAGGGAAATAAATAGCATATTTTTTTTATTTACGTTGATTCATTAGCCTAGCGTGATATCTTTTGCAGAGGGAGACAGCCAGCAACTGAAAGGTAAGAGTTGCCACTTGTTTAGTTTTGATTAACCAGTGCCTTAAGATTAATTTGCTCGGTTGATATATATATAATATATATATATATATATATATATATATATATATATATATATATATATATATTATATATATATATATATATATATATATATATATATATATATATATATATATATATATATATATATATATATATATATATATATATATATATATATATATATATATATATATATATATATATATATATATATATATATATATATATATATATACATACTATATATATATATATATATATATATATATATATATATATATATATATATATATATATATATATATATATATATATATATATATATATATATATATATATATATATGATATGTATATATATATATATATATATTATTATATATATATATATATATATATATATATATATATATATATATATATATGTATATATTCGAGCTACAAATGTCCTTTAATATCTAATTCGCTCTAACTCGGAATTGATATATTTTCATATATGTACCGAAGGGGAATTTTTCAGTTGATAATAATTTTGTCCCCTCATAGGATCAAACCACCGTAAAACAAACAAGCACAAAATCAGGATCGACATTGACATTACCGATTAGGCTAAAAGTTTATATCGATTCTGACCTTACAAATCACCATCGAACTCGGTTTTTTTGTAATTAGAATCGATATGAAACCCCCTCAACTATGTTAGCCAATTCAAACGTTTGAGGCAAGTAGCCATATTATGAATAATTATCACATCAACGTGATTCATATAAACCATTCGAGCAACAAATGACCTTTAATACCTAATTAGCTCTACCTCGGAATTGATATATTTTCATATATGTACCGAAGGGTAATTTTCAGTTGATAATAATTTCGTCCCCTCATAGGATCGAACCACCATCCAACGGACAGGCACGAAATCAGGACCGACATTGACGATACCGATTAGGCTAAAAGTGAGGCTATAAGTTTATATCGATTCTGACCTTACAAATCACCATCGAACTCGGTTTTTTCGTAATTAGAATCGATATGAAACCCCCTCAACCATGTTAGCCAATTCGAACGTTTGACGCACGTAGCCATATTTATGAATAATTATCTCATCACCGTGATTCATATAAATCATTCAAGCTACAAAAGTCCTTTAATATCTAATTAGCTCTACCTCAGAATTGATATATTTTCATATATGTACCGAAGGGGAATTTTCAGTTGGTAATAATTTTGTCCCCTCAATTCCAAGGTAGAGCGAATCAGATATTAAAAGGACATTTGTAGCTCGAATGATTTATATGAATCACGGTGATGTGATAATTATTCATAATATGGCTACATGCCTCAAACGTTCGAATTGGCTAACATGGTAGAGGGGGTTTCATATCGATTCTGATTACGAAAAAACCAAGTTCGATGGTGGTATGTAAGGTCAGAATCTATATAAACTTATAGCTTCATGGTTAGCCTAATTGGTAACGTCAATGTCGGTCCTGATTTCGTGTCTGTCTGTTTTATGGTGGTTCGATCCTATGAGGGGACAAAATTATTATAAACTGAAAATTCCCCTTCGGTACATATATGAAAATACATCAATTCCAAGGTAGAGCGAATTAGATATTAAAGGACATTTGTAGCTCGAATGATATATATATGTATATATATATATATATATATGTATATATATATATATATATATATATATATATATATATATATATATATATATATATATATATATATATATATATATATATCAACAATTCAAGCTACAAATGTCCTTTAATATCTAAATTCACTTTACCTCCCAAATGATATATTTTCATATATGTACCGAAGGGAATTTTTTAATTGATAATAATTTCGTCCCCCCATGGGATCGAACCACCGTCCAAGTGGACGGGGACGAAATCAGGACAGTCAGTGACGCTATCCAATCAGCCAACAGAGACGCTAATAAGTTCATATCGATTCTGACCTTACAAATCACCCTCGATCTGGGTGCTTTCGTAATTAGAATCGATATGAAACCCCGTCTACCATTTTGGCCAATTCGAGCGTTTGACAGCACGTAGCCTTTTGTTATGAATAATTATCACATCGAACCGTGATCCATTTATATATCAATTCAAGCTACAAATGTCCTTTAATATCTAAATTCACTTTACCTCCCAAATGATATATTTTCATATATGTACCGAAGGGGAATTTTTTAATTGATA
>NC_061099.1:27846622-27859122 GCF_015104395.2 Macrobrachium nipponense | reverse complement strand
AACCTTACTTTTCTTGCAGGGATCTATCTTTATCATCTTTGCTAACATTTTCTTGCAGGATTTTATCTGTGTCATTTATGCCAACCCTTCTTTTTCAGAGGTATTACTGAAATATTTTTCTATATCTATTTCTGTTCCTCGGGGTCATCTGCACCGATTTCATCCAGTAATCCTGTTGTAACTTGAGTTAATGCGAGATCCGCTATTGTTCCCTTCCAAGGGTGCGTTAATGGGTTTTTACCTCAAGGGGTATAATCTTGGATCTCATCAGTGGATGCTCATTTGAAAGCAAAATGTATATCATTGCCTTCCCTACATCTTCAGGAAGCTAAAAGCTTCATTGATTTTGCAAAAGGGGATGCTGGGTCATACCTTAGGGGTGTTTCTTTTCAAGAAGCAAAAACATGGGGAGGAATTTAAAGTTAAACTACGCTCAGTATATGGCAGTGAGGAAGCGTTGGAGGAAATGTTAGCTTTACATAGCATAATACAACATTGTCTCCATGACTCATTTTAGCTTGGTTGACCGGGAGGCACTCATTGGATCAATTTAATCAATCAAGTTGGGTCATTGGTGAGGAAATAGCTGTAAAGGACTTTGTCAGGCTTATATATTTAACTTTCATATCAGATATGCTGCCAGAAGCCTTGATACAATGTTTTGATGAAGAGCTAATGCCCGACAATACAGAATTGGACATATACAAATAAGTTAAGAAACATATGTCTAAATGTGTAGATTTAGACCCCTCTCTTGTACAAGCTTTTTCAAAGAATAAAAATAAACCACAGCAGGTAAACGTAGTTAGCAGTAACACAGTCAGGATAACTTGTTTTAACTGCCTCATGCATTTTTGCTCCGTTCACAATAGCACAAGTCATGCATACGCTTGTTGTAATGCGCACAACCATTTGCAGAGTAACGCTAAAAATACACAGCATGTTGCATTGATGATAAGTAGAAATATCCAAACAACTAACAGAAAGGAATCAATGCAAGGAAATGTAGCGCAGTATCAGAAACAAGAAAATTTTTCTTCAGGGAACTCGGTTCTAATCCGTCTACCCAAAACAATCAAAGTCAGTCAAATTTTCCGAGTGTCCAAAGCAAATCAAGTACCATGTAAATAACTCCAGCGGGGGGGAGAATGATGTTGGGTTGTCCATATCATCATCTTTTGAATTAAATAATAAATTTAATCATTTAGAAGACCTGTGTGAAACACAATTTTCCTATGAACCACACGACCACATCCAAAAAGGGAGTGCAGGATCCCGTAGATTTTCATAGAATTCATGCTATCATTAGTACTGGTGAATTACGCCCTACTTTGCATGCAGTTGATTTAGAATATCAACTTTTTACAATGTTTTTCGATTCCGGTAGTCCACGTAACATAATGGACTTATGGACTCATCACTTGTTGTTTTCAAACTTCCCTATTGAGAAGTCCGGAGTCTGCCTATTGGGCATCGGAAATAATGAACTTAGTGCCATAGGCGTAACTCAGGTTCAGTACAAGGAGGGTAAGCACACGCTTACTGATACCTTCATAGTTGTACAACACATTAATATATATTCAGTTGTAATTGTAGGATATCCATCTATGTGCATTCAAAACATTGTTCTAGCTCCTGCAAAGAATGGCATGTTTATCAAAGGAAAATCAAACAGTAATGTGCATAGAAGAACCAATTACCTGTCTCATGAACCATGATATTATTCAAGCCACCCAACATAATTCTCGTAAACCCGCACTGGCAACCTACACGCAATCTCTCGTATCTCTCGGTGCCCGTTAGGAAAACTTTGCCAGGATCTGAAATCTTAATCCTTCCAGACACTCTGAAAATTAACGGACTTTCCATAACACAAGCATTGTACACTGTTGACTTTCAGCATCAGGTCAACATTGAAGTCTGTAACCACTTGAAATTAACCCCACTCAACCCACTGTTGACGAGTCCCTCTTACAATCAATCAAAAGTTAAATCGATGCAGATATTCAAGATAAGGGGATCAGAAAGAAATTTTTTATCTTTTGTCTAAATATCACAATGTCTATTCCACTAGCGAGGGATGTCTAGGAAAAACATATGTCATTGAACACCACATATGGTTACAGGACAAGAATATAGTTATGTACCCTCGTACTGTCTCCCTATGAAATTTCAGAACGAAATCAATGAAGTAGATAAAATACTTGAAGAAGGGGTTATTAGGAAGTTGAACAGTCCTTATAACTTTCCTTCAATTGTTGTGCCCAAAAAAAATCAGACTTGGCGAATTTGCGTAGATTTCCGTTGCTTAAATGAGGAAACGATTCCTGATCGCTTTCTGGTGCCATGTACCGATGATATCTTATCACTGTTAGGACAGAATAATTACTTTACGTCATTGGATTTACTCAAAGGCTAACGCCAAATACCCTTTGATAAAGAGCTTACACCTTACACTGCCTTCAGCACATCCAAGGGACACTATGAGTTTTTGCATATACCTTTTGGCTTACATTGCACCCCGATCACATTTACCAAAATGATTAATATAGTGTTTGGTGACTTGCTAAGTGAAATTCTTCATGCCTATATGGAAGATCTTGTTATTTTTTCTCATACCTTAGAAGAGCACTTGCATAAACTTGAACTAGTTCTCCAGAGATTAAGGCAACATAATTTAAGAGTAAAAATCTCTAAGTGCGAGTTTTTCAAGTTTGAACTAGTCTATTTAGGCTTTATGGTATCTCATCAAGGTCTTAAGGTAGTCCACAGTAAGGTGTCGGCTATCTGTAACTTTCCAGTACCTACTAACATTAAGGACATACAACAATTTCTAGGGTGGTCGGGTTATTACAGGGGCTTCGTGTGCAACTGCTCACTGATCTTACGAAGAAAGGTGCAGATTTTATATGTATATGGTCTGTAGTGCACCAACAGGTGTTCACCTATCTTAAAATTTCCTGATATCAATAAGGAATTCTTTATCGCAACTGACACCTCAGATCAGGGGGTAGGAGGGGTACTACTTCAGCAATGTGATGAACAGCTTTTCCCGATAGCTTTTTATTCACGTAAACTGAAGCCCTCTGAAAGTAAATATGCAGTAATAGACAATGAAGGGCTAGCTATCGTTAACTCATTAGTGCATTTCAAATTCATAATCGATGGTTATCCTGTTAAGGTCCTTACTGACCATAAGCCACTCACCGACTTCTTCAAAGGCTTTAATCACAGTCCCAAAAGAACTCGGTGGCATATGATCATTTAGGACTTTGGCGGGAAGATAGGATACTTACCTGGGAAAGCAAATATCATCGCTGACGCATTATCCCGCAGCCCCACGCCAACATGCTCAGAACCATTAGCTGAATTAGAAGGTATCGAAACATCCGTACAAATCATTAAAAGAGCGTTCAAACAAGAAAATTCATTAATCCAAACGATAGCGAACGTTGAAGACATGAGTTGGAGCGCTGAACTGGTACAGACTGAACAAAAGAATGACCCTCAGTTAAGTAAAATAATAGTTGCTTTGAACGGAAATCCTAGAGAAAAAGAATATTTAAAATATTCACAGCAGAATTACATAATCAAAGATAATATACTGCATAGATCCGTGACGAGGAAAACCCGAAGTACGCCGCAGGCGACTAAAGACCAGGTAGTGGTACCACTCTCTCTTATACCGACAGTCCTAAATTGGTTGCATTCCAACCACCTACACGGTCACCCTGGGTTCTCTATTTTGTCACAGAAAGCTAAATCACTATTCTACTGGTCTATGATGATCACAGATATAAAAAACCATATAATTAATTGTCTCACTTGCCACGAAAACAAAGGGCACACTAAGACACCTGTCAGCATTGGAGCCTACCCCGTGCCAAACAAACCTTTTGAAAGAGTACACTTAGATTTATTAACAGGGTTTTACGAGTCTGACAGAGGGATAAGCACCTCTTATTGTTAATCGATGCCTTGACCAGATACACAGAATTAATACCTTTGAAATACAAAATCGCGATTGAATGACAAGAAAAGTTTTGTGAATGTTATACAAACAGAAAGAATTCCACACATGTCTACGAACTCTGGTGATTCATAATCACTTTCTTTAACCTGTGCAATTCAGGCACAAAGAAAATCAATACATGATAATCTACGACTCTGGTGAGAATTCAATAATCCTTTCTTAACTCTTTGGTGCAATTCCTGGCACAAAGAAAATCAATACCATGTTTTCACCCTGAATTGAACGGGATAGTAGAACGGATGAATAGGAAGGTGTTAAATATCCTACGAGTCACACTAGGGGGTATGGACCCTGGGATATATCCATCCCCGCGGTCTTAAGCACTCTTAACCACAGCTATCACACTTCTATCAAAATGTCGCCACATGAAGCACTATACAGCACACCCGCTAGGACCCCCTTCCACATTCTTACACCCACAAGCAATTTATTCAATCCTTAAAGGATATCATGAATGCTAGTGTAAGCAGGTTCAATATACTTCGTAAGAATCTTGAAGAAGCTCAAATAATCATGAGAAATAATCACGATAAAACTGGCCAAACAAACAAAACCATATGCAGTAGGTGATTTTAATCTATATACCATATATGTACGCAAGGGTTGAACTATAACTAACACCTAAATTCGAGGACCATTTATCATCCTTGAACTGCTAATGGCAGATAGGCTGAAAGTTCAGAGCGCAGATAAGCCTAGTGACATTAGGACGGTTCCTGTATCACACGTTAGGTGTTAAACTTGTAGGGGTAGTATGAAAAAAAAAGAGAGGAATAATATATATATATATATATATATATATATATATATATATATATATATATATATATATATGTGTGTGTATATATATATATATATATATATATATATATATATATATATATATATATATATATATATATATACATATATATATATATATATATATATATATATATATATATATATATATATATATATATATATATATATATATAAATTTATATGATAACCTTGTATATGCAAAACTCGTGTGAATACTAATAGCTTATTATAAACAATTTTATCTGTATACCCATTTTATTCCCATGTGATGGTTAATTTTAAACATGAGTAATTACATATAATTGGTTATTTGCAGATTTCCAACATGCTGCTTTTATTGTTTGTACTGGTGCTGATTTTTCAGGTATTTTTCTCGTTGGGTGGGACTGGTTACAAAACAAAGGGAATTCAGTTTAGTCATAATCCTGGAAGTTGATATACAAACGATTTTCTTGCCAGAAAACGATGTCATCAATTTGAAATCCGACTTATCTCGATTTGCTGAGTCACTGAATCAACTGCACAGAATCTACTTCCACTCAAGCAATGAATATCCGCTTGCTCATACCTTGGTATCGCTGAGTTTAATGCCTTTGATTTGCAAAATAAGCGGCAGAAACAGCATCGCATTCTTATGTGGACCGTTCCCCACACCAGTGTAGAAAGGGGTAACCCCTTTATATTTACCGCACTTAATCTATTCGGCTCTGTAGCAAGCTTAGGTGTAAGTATTTCTAATCATCTTAAAATTAATGATCAGAACAAGAGAATAGAATTTTGACTGCACGAACATGAATTAATTTTCTCTGAACTTTGTAAGCAATTAGAATCAATTTATGAGCTTATGACGTTAGTGAATGAACATTCCAGTAACATAAATCATATCCAGGACGTGCAATCTTTGCTCGCAGCTTTAGCATATTACAATACGAAGATGGATCATATAGATACTAAGATTTCTCATTTCATTGAAAAATCCAAAGATTATGTTGAAGCCATAACCCTCACAACTAAAGGAGTCCTAGCTCAGCACTTGCTACCTACTAAAGACTTAACATTAAATTTAGAGAACCACATGACAAACTCGTTTTATACTCCTTGTTAGAACCCATAAGATTGGGTTTCTATTATAGCCTAATATCAGTTAGCGTAGAACATTATAGAATCATGATTAATATCCCTTTTGATCATGCTGGTGCATGGAACTCCTATAAAGTAGCTCCATTTCCCACTTACATGTCAATAGCTCACTACCAGTAATATCAAATCTGTCTGGCTACGTATTAATTTCCCCTAACAAGGAAACTTTTACGGTCGTCAGAGACCTAGAATCATTCGCTAATTGCTACACAGCCTCGGATAAAAGGGTTTGCATGGCTGACTCCTTTGAATTTCGGAATGTGTCCGAGGGTTCATGTGAGTTAGACCTAGCCTTTAATGGAGCTTTGCCCCATGCGCGAGAACACTGCTTGGATCACCTGTAACCTTATGACAAGTATAAGTTCACTCACAGGCTGAACAACGGAACTTGGCTGAGATTCTTCCTAGAAAAATTTCTGGTCAACTATCCAGATGGACCAGCTACGGAATCTCATCTATTCCTTGCTGCCGACTGCTGCAGTGGAGCAACGGCCAACTACACCGTCCATGGGATAAGCACAATCCTCCAGGAGAGGTCCTATTTCGCCAATTTAACCTGGGTACCACCCACATGGCGGAACTCCCACTGCCCTATAGCAAAAAGGTAGCCAAGCAGCTAAGGCGTTTAGCTACTATGGATCCGGCCCACCCTGCTTACACGTCTAATGAGGATCTTCGCTACTACGCACTACTAGCTACAGTTTTGACATACGGTGGAGATTGCCATCGCCGTGAACGTATTTGTTTGGCTCAGGATAAGGAGAACAAGAAATGCTCACCAACAGAACGTCAGAGATCATCCAGATAATCTTCCCCATGCCCTCAAGGCATGGAACTTCTGTGTTGTTTGAACCGGGCCAATTCATAAACATGAAGTTTTGTTTGGAACTGTGAAGTGCGTGAAAAGTTTATCAGAATAATGGCTAGTTTGTAAAGTAGAAAACCTCATTAACAATGCATTCCATGTGTCAATTTTTCAGAATAGTAATCTAGCAGCACGCACCTATATGAAGCATATATGATTTAAATAATGAATCAATATAGCTGTGCGTTTGCATGCACCAGGAATATCTATAAAAGTGCACATGAATCTTTAATCACATTTATTTTTAATCAATACATATAAAGGCCTTATATTTTCTCTCACAAGGTACCATTAATTTTTGTCCTTATAACCTTATCTTAATACATATAATCTTTGTGTGTCATGTAACTATCAGAAATGCATTAGTATTTCTCGTGGAGCATTTACCTTCATGACTTGCATTTATATAAGTACATCAATAGCATATATATAACCTTTTGAATTTAAATCCACTCAAGAACGATTATTATCTATATATCCCTACAATTTTTTTGGCATACGTATCATTAATACCTACCTTATAACCATGCTTTATTATGTTTATTGATTGCATTATAATAATTATTTAGTTGATGCTATTTGAAGAATCATTATCTTGAATTATCTTATCTTTGAAATAGCACTCGCACAAATCCTGTGGAAAGGCATTTCCCGCCCTGACTGACCTTATATACTTTATTTTGTTATCGTGACCGAGCATTATGTAATATTCAATTACATATTCAATTACATACGTGGGACATTCCTTAGTATAAATGCATAACTCCTAATCAGGTCAGAGGTCGTGGAGGAAAGAATGGCCAAAACCACAGTCACAGGATGCATCTGAAGGCTAGTGAAACATAACAACAAACATACGAACGTCAACCTTCTGGGATGGGAACCTACTTTGGCTCTCATGAGAACTTTAAATGATGACTAGTGTTAACTTAAAAAGAGGTGTTCGTTTGTACACACGTATCTTTTGTTAGGTTTGCTAACCTATTGCATTCTAAATCACTCTGTAAGAGATCACTTCTTCTCCCTTCGTCTATCTTAGACATCAAGCTCTTCTCTGCAACTATCTCACGATGTAACGCTTAGAGAATATATCTATTTTTTACTATTTCCGTTTTGGCACGACATCCTTCAACCAAACCAAGATTATGAAGAGAGAGTTCAGAATATATCTTCCTGCCTGCAGAGAGAGAGAGAGAGAGAGAGAGAGAGAGAGAGAGAGAGAGGAGAGGGAATAGAGAAAGAGAGAGGGACACTGTGTACCTCTCCATGACCAACCGCTGTTCGCATTCGCGGATCAGAAGTACACACCGAGGGCTGAGTCAACGTCAATTCAAGATGGCGTTGGCTGAGTCCTTACACACACACACACACATATATATATATATATATATATATATATATATATATATATATATATATATATATATACATATATATATATATATATATATATATATATATATATATATATATATATATATATATATAATATATATATGAATAACTTGATCACGAAGTATATAAAGCGTGATGCTATGTATAAATAAAGGTGATGCCATGGAGGAAAATGGAAAGACGAGAATGACAAGATCTTTCGGTCTACACGACCATTCACTTAAGGCACAACTGACCATAACAGTGTAAAAACTTAGTACAAGTAGGCTTAGTATCCAAACTGACATTACAAGATTATCAAAAGGTCCAATTCACTCTACAACAGCGAAAAAACGCCCGTGGGCAAGATTAGAGATTTAAGGTAGTCACCCACACGTGGTCAACAGATGATTTAGTCAGAAAACAATACATTTTGAAAAACAAGGAGGCACTTTTTCTCCCAGTCACATTAAACATTTTTGTCACAAATTCAGAGAAGCACATATACCACTTCACAACATAAAACTTTTAAGCCTTGACGTAGACTCCCTATTCACAAAAGTACCAGTACAGGACGTTCTTCATTTTTTAAGGGAAAAACTATCCCCCTATTCAGATCATTTCCCATTGGCGCTTGACAAAATAATAAAGTTAGTTGAATTATGTGCATCTAATAACGTATTTTCATTCGGGGAATCATTCTACAAGCAAAAATTCGGGTGTAGTATGGGTAGTCCTTTAAGTCCTGTTTTAGCCAATCTGTACATGGAATACTTTGAAACTACAGTAATAAATGCAATAAAACCCAAAAACATGCTGTGGATGAGATACGTGGATGACATCCTAACATTTTGGGATAATAGGTGGGGTAATTTTAATGAATTCCTCTCAAAATTAAACGCTTAGTGCCCAGCATCAGATTTAAAGTTGAATGGGAAACAGACAACAAAATTCCTTTTCTTGATGTTTTAATAATCAGAGACACGACAGAATACAAATTTACCATATACAGAAAACCAACGTTCTCACTTTCATATATTCACTACTTTAGCTATCACGACATTACTATCAAGATAGGTGTAGCCAGCAACCTATTCTTAAGAGCCTTACGAATTTGTTCCCCAGATTTCCTGGAAAAAGAATTTGAACTAATTCGCAAGCAACTTTCGTCTTTAAAGTATCCTGACCATATAATTGAGAAAGCAATTAAAAAAGCAAACTTAATTTTCTACCGACCCCCTAAAGACAAGACCAGAGACACACCCAACAATAAAATAGAAATTCCTCACCTGGAGACGATTAAGAGAGTAACCCACACCCTTGGGAAATCCAACCCTTTTGCATTTACCTACCCGAACACCTTAGCCAAATCCCTGATTAACGTCCAACAAAAGACATCTCCCAAGGACTCTGGAGTCTATGAGATCCCATGCCAGGACTGTGACCAATCTTACATCGGATTTACAGGTAAATCACTTCCCCAGAGATTAATACAACACAAACGGTCAGTTAGGTATGGACAACAGAACTCGGCTATTTTCAACCATATAAATGAACATAACCATAGAATAAACTGGAATTTGTCATGTGTAATTTATAGCAGCAACTGCCGGTACAAGAGTCAAATGATGGAATCGGCCTTAATAAAAAATGAGAAGCAGGTAATGAACATCTCAAAAGGCGCGTGGGTTTCAGATGTCGTCGACGAAGTTTTCATTCAACCAACGCTTAAGAAGATTAAAGGAAGATTATCAGCGGGGGTGACCTAAATTGGCTTACTTGTGGATAGATCTCTTGGTATAAATACCACCTTTTCTGTAAACTTTTCTCATTCATATACCTGAAGAGAGAGACAGCAGTCTCTGAAATATAGTACTTTTCTTTCTACATTTTTGATGTTTTTATGGGCTCCTTTTATTAGATGGAATTCTGTTGTTACAGAACATTTTTACCAGTCTATATATAGATATATATATATATATATATATATATATATATATATATATATATATATATATATATCGTATACACACACACACACATATATATATATATATACATATATATATATATATATATATATATATTATATATATATATATATATCTATATATATACGTATATATATATATATATATATAATATATATATATATATCATATACGTACGTTATATATATATATATATATATATATATATATTATATATATATTATATATATATATATATATATATATATATATATATATATATATATTTAAGAGAGTTAGAGAGAGGTCAAACTCAAGCATAACCTAATCTGTATTATTACTCTTCTGATACGACATTTATTGTTTAATACTCTCTTCTTTTTTAACTATTCATTTGTGTAATATTTAATCTCTATTATAACGATGTATGCTGGATGGCTAAAGCAGCATATGACACGAAGATACTTCAGATCTTGATTACATTTAATGGTAAAGCACTTCAAATGTATGAGACTCTCTGGCCTTAATACTTTGTGGAAGTAATCGCAGTTCTGATATATAAAAGATAAGATAAAAAATCAGTAATAGCAATGTCAAAATACCTCTGCGTGTCTTGAATCATTGTCTAGGAATATTGAGAACATAATTCAAGTAGACACATACAATGAATTAATCTGTTATTATTTCCAATATATGATTTATACATAAGGAACTGAACCCTTCCAATTACCAGACGCCAGTAATGCATATAATGACCATGTATATGATGTTACAGTTTAAATAAAAGATTAAACTCATGTGATTACATCACTTCCACAAAGTATATCTTGTTGAAACCTGTTAATGCATTATTTGCAGGGCCGTTGAAAAGTATAATGAATAGTTAAGTAACCTTTTCGTTGAATTTCAATGGAGCATTTAAAGACTCATATCTTCAAGGGCATAAGATATATCTTACTTATATTACAGGAATGTTTTAATTCCATTAGTCGAAATAATAAAAAGGTCCATTTTACAATGGAGCGAGTCTGTTGTATGAGGTGAACGGTACGCGACCAACCAGTGACATTGCGACGCCTCAGTGATGTCTTAGGCAGTACTCATTACTTACGAAATATATTTGAGTAAACTGATATGAGGTTTGCTTTATAAATATAGTTTCAGTGCTTGCTAAGAGTAGGGAGATATATCTAATTTTATTGGATTAATTAATATTCACTTATAATTAATTATTTTCTTTATTTAAATCTGAATGTCACAGGGGTAGTCGATAGCAATTAAAATATTTTATTCAGATAATTGATAACTAATTCCAGGTAAAATATGACCAGGCTCAGCAAATATCCACAGCCAAGGGTGACAAACATCCCCTGAAAAAAAAAAAAAAACGTTATTAAATCTATATTATTCTAACACTGAGTAGTACTCTACAACGTTCTATTTTGACTATACTATTAACACACTAGTATAAATATATATATATATATATATATTATCTATATATATATCTATATATATAATATATATATATATGTGTGTGTGTGTGTGTGTGTGTGTGTGTGTGTGTGTGTGTGTATTATGACGGAGCGTCCAAATAACTGGTATTGCACTTACCAATCAAAATTAGTTACTTCACAGAAGCCAGGCACCTGAACCTTCATCACAGATAAAATATGACTAAATACTCTTGTTTCTTGAACTAATTGTTAAAATTAAATCAAAATTAATTTATCAAGAAAATTGATAAATCAAGAAAATAAGTTATTCAATTTAAATTCAGTGTTAAGCAACACTTAAGGTTTGAAAATAAAATGTAAGTAAATAAAAATTAATTTATAAGACTTAAATTAAATCAAATATTCAATTTTAAATCAGTAAGAAACACCAGAGTTACCATATTTTGTTTTATTGTTGAGCCATATCCTGTATTGATTGTTGCCTGTATTGCGCAATCTTTTGTAAGGTACTTCGAGAACTTTCTGTTCCAAACGTTTTGCATACGATCTCTCGATGACCTTAAGATCTTGAAAGTGATGTAGCAATTTATAATCATTTCTTCCATGTTAAGAGAATTCTATGTTCTGAAATCATGTACATTCAATAGTTATTGATAATCATAATCTCATTATCTTTCTCTGTCGGGAATTTATTAAGATTTTAGCAGAAAACCTAGATACCAAAAATGCTTTGACGTCATCCATTTTGCATCTTGTTGATCATTAGTTCCCATAGAAGAGAGATTCATTCTTAGATTTATAACCGCGTTGTAAAAAGATGCTATGCTAATGCTCTCTTGTTCTCTCTCTCTTTCTAT